>NC_045511.1:18849879-18927433 GCF_009650955.1 Corvus moneduloides
ATAAAGTAGTTAATTTCAGTGAAATTCAACAAGTTTTACCTATAAAACTTGCCTATGCTACTGTGGATTTTTTTTTTTCTGTTTGTTCACTTGTTTGTTTGTTGTTTTGAGATTTTTTGGCCTCTGCATTGCATAGAATTTATATGATGAAAACATTAAAATAAAAGCAAGCCAAAAACTCAGTCATCAACCTTTAGTGTACTTGGAAAAAAATAATATGGCAGAACAGATTTGTTTCCAAATTTAATCTTTGTGTTTTTCTTCATCAAACTTGAAACCATATTTTCCTGAAACATCTAAAACTGCAAATTGGCTAGTGTGTGAAGGACTGATGTCTGTTCAGTTCAGAAATGCGTGTTTCTGATTGGCAAAAGAACTCCATCTCTTGCTTATAACATTAAAAACCTGAGTACAGTTACTGCAGTTGAAGGGATTAGTCATGCGCCAAAAGTGAAGCAAGAGTATGCTGCAGAAGACTTAAAATTGAAAGGAAAATCACGACCTGTCAAAAAAAGAGATAAACTTAACTTTTCGAACTAAGATCATGGTACAAAAATATGGCAACCTGTGGCCTGGAAAGTTAATTTCTGCTTATGGTTCTTCCCCAAAATCAGATAGACCAAAATGTATTATTATTTATATAACATGAGTTTCCAAGTAGCAGATGAGATCACTGTCCCAACATCCCAGATTCTTAAAGAGCTTACTGCTCTGAAGGGCTGAAATTATTAAAAGTCAGGTAGGCAAAATATAGGATGGACAAGTTTCCCTACCCTAGCAGATTCCATTTCAGAGTTCTGGGGTGGAAACTTGTATTTTACACAGAGCAACCACCCACCAATCTCTAAGTCTTATTGTCACAAAAGCAACCTTTCCTGCACAGCCTTTTCCAAAAATAAACACATTGGATACAATTCCCTTTCAATTTTGTGGTGTAAAAAGATAAGTGAAAAGCTACTTACCTGAATTATGACAAAATAATAGAATGGTTTGGGTCAGAAGGGATCTTGAAGATCATCTAGTTCTACCTCCCCCACCATGGGCAGGGATGCCACACACTAGACTTGGTAGCTCATGGTTACATGTCTGATAATTAATTTTGGGTACAACCATTTGCCAAAATGGTTATAGCTGCTTCTTCAAGAGAAAGGTGCCATAGAAACACTGATGTAACTCAAACCAGCATTTTTAATTTTTCTTCTCTCTGAGCCTCAAGGAAGGACATCATTATGATTTACAGAAGAATCATGTTTCCATGTTTTGGGGTGATGAGATTTCAGGTATTGCAGTGTTCTGGTAGAATTTCCATGTGTTTGTCCTGCTGTTTAAACTCCAGACTGTTGTCAATCCAACAGAAAGGTAGAAAATCGTTACAAGCGCAAGAAAGTAATAAAAATAGCACCAAATTAAGAGTAAATAAAATTATTTCCAAATCCTCCCTGCAGGATCAGTAGTAGTCTACATCCCTAACAATGTAAGAAACAGAATGAAATTGGAGGGAAAAAGGGATATGAGATACAAAAAAAGGAAATAAAAAAAGAAGGTTCTATAAAAATTCAGCTTCATTAATGGGAGATACTGCAAGAGAGGAGTTCAGGGATTCATTATCTCAAAAATAGCAGTCCAAACTGACAGGAGTGGGTGAAAACTTCCTGACCCCATGGACTAGCGGATTTCACAGTTACTTGTATTTGTCTTTTTAAAAGTTAGGAGGTGTGGGGGGAAAAAAAGGAAAGGAATAGCCTGTACTCTGAAGCCTTGGGGCTTTTCTGATACCGTGGAAAGGAAGTAGAGGGAAAATGAAGCATAAACAAGCTAGAGCTCCTGCCCACAAATAACCAATAGAGACTAAAAATACTATTACAACTGTACAATAATTTAAGGTCATGGTATTCCCTTTTCCAAGCCTGTGAAAACCTGACCCACATAAGGCATTAAAATTCAAAACACATGAAAATTAGGAACTCCTGGAAGCAGTTTCTATAAGTACAAATTTTCACTGCCTACGTCTAGCATTTAAAGGAAACCATCTAGATAATTAAAATGCCTATAAATGAAATGTCAAAGTTAAATGTTTTTCTTCTTTTCTTTGCCTTTTTTTTTTTAGGGGCAAAAAAAAGGAAAAGTACTAATGCTTAGGGAAACTGAAACCTTTATTCTAAAATAACATAGCTTAAATACCACTATCTTTGTAAAAGAATAGAATAATTTTATAGAATAGAAAAATAACACAAAAATGGTCTAGCCATTTCACTGCTCACTATATAAACTTTATGAAATAGGGGAAGTTTATGATAAGTGCATATATTGTTTTAAATACTGCCATCATTTCATTATTTTAAACATGAGTCAGAGTGCATGTAGCTGTCACTCCAGTGTTCTAGGAAGAAATTAATCATATACAGAGAAAAAATTAATAAAAAAGTCAGTATTTGGCAGCCTTCAGATTCCTTTTCATAACTCTCATTTTTCTCTGATAGATGGAACTGATGAAACAAGGAAATAAATCATGCACAATTAAAATGAGTAAAAGCTGAAAAGACTCTATCAGTGATTATATTAAAGAAAATGGGAGGTGGAGGGAATTCAAACATGGGTTGGATTCACTCATTTATCATTCATTGACACTGATACCTGAATTTTAATTGAAACTTCCCATGTGGTTGGCATCTGTCAGGATGAAGCAGGTTTTCAGCACGAAGAGGGGAAAACTTTGTTTTGAGCTGGGTTTCAAAACTGAGGGGAAGCAGTAGGAGCCCTTCTTATCTGTTGCCATCATGGTAGTCTGGGAAGGATGCTGGAGTCTTGGAGGGTTCATCTTCCTTTTTCATTATGGGTGGGACTCAAGTAATATACAGCATTTTGTGTCTCCTCACTCTGCCAGGTAAATGGGTATTTTACTCTTCATATTGTGGGAGCTATAACACATTCCCAGAACCACAGCTGTGACGAAGCATGGCAACATAATTCACCAGTCAAAATATCTCTGAGGTGTTACCATTTGAACCAATATATTTAAACCATATTTTTTAATTGTTATTTAAAAATTAGGGGTTGAGCTGGGGAAATAATAGTGCTGGTACAAATTTTTCACCACAAACCAAATTTTTTTGCATTATTTTTTCTGCTTATTTATACAATTTAATTGCTGTCCATAAAGAATGTTGTGAAAAATAAAAAAAAAAAAGGTCTGTTTTTAAAGGAGAATTCTTCTTGTTGCTGCTAAGGACAGTGACACTACAAGATTTGCCAATGATATGGTCTCTTGGGAAAAGACCATAGTCTTGTATGGTCATATAAGAAGGAAAAAAAAAACCAAAATAAAACCCTGTATATTTGCTAAAGAACTAAACATCCAGGCTGATAGAGTTTAACAGATTCATTTCTTCTGTGGGTAAGGCATGGTCCTGATTGACCAGTTGGTTCCCTTTGTTTGGAGTCTCTTGGTTTTCAAGTCCAAAAGACTTAAAACATAACTGGCTGATTTATTTTTCTTCTTCCCTGCTGCTTGATGATGTAATACCGTGAAAAAAACTAGGTAGGAACCTAATCCCAAATCTGTTGGGATATCTGCACTAAATGCTTTTGGATAACAAGGCTCTAGTAAGGAAATCACTCATTGGAATATTGTAATATTTTCTTGTCTAATAAGTGATGGAGGAGTTTTCTACCATTTCTCCCATCTTATATCAGAAAGAAGGAAGGATAAATGTAACTGTTATGGTTTCCAGAGTATGAAAAGAAAACTCCATCACCTGACTACACTATTAAGTGAAAGAGTAATTTATGCTACAGGTGATACTGGAACAAGTCTCAAGTTACACCAAAGAATACAGAGGTAGAGATTACCGAGGTTGACTACTGAGATGTGAAAACTTAGCTCTCACCAGAAGCTTAAGGGAATTAAGCTTCAAAGCCAAACACATTCAACAGCTTTACTAATCATCCATCAGCTATAAAAGGAAAACTGACCTGGCTGCTAAGAAACTAAGTTAAAAATAAAAAAGAAATACAGTTCCTTTGCTTAACCAATACTTCTTCTTCACCATTTTCTAAATATTCCGACTATAAAATGGGGGTAGTCTTACTCATACCTCAAAATAGTGCTGGGAGTGTAAGTATTCTGTTTCTCCTTTTTTTTTTTTAGTAAGTTTAGATTTTCTGACAATGGAAGTCAGACAAAAGGATAGAAAAACAAGAAAAGTGAATATAAAGGAACAAAAAAAAAAGCTTTTTCTTTCACAATCTCAACTGAATCCTTGAAACAGATGGGACTTTCCCAGGGTGGTATGTGACAAAGAGGGGCTAGCTTTCAATCCAAACTTTTTTTTTCATTACTATTAGATGTCTTGGCTGAGGGAACATTTTAATCCCTACTATTTTTCCATAAGAAAAATTGATACAAAGGGGAAAGGACTTTCCTGGGGTGATGAGCAATAAAGAGAGAATACAGCATTTTGTTTGTGCTCTGAAACCTACAGAGGAAGCAGCACTGAAAGCCTACATGGCAATAATATGTGATAGTATCAAAAATATTGCAGCTCTGAGTGGGAAAATGATTGGAATCTGATATTCGTGATCAGTATCTCAGTATTTCCTGATGTTCTTTTATCAGAAAAAGGGAATAACAACCAGGAAAAAAAACCCAAAAACACCTCAAACCTTTATGAATAGAAAGTGGGAGGGTCTAACACCAACAGAAGAACTCTGCAGAAAGCCTTAATTGATGTATCATGTAATGTGTAGAACTTGTTATTCATAAAATAGGCAGGGTCTTGTGTATTGAATCATATATATGTGGTTAAAAACGCACTGCTTCTGGCTATAGATCTCCATATCCATATGCTGGGAATGCTTAGCAGCACCTGACAGTACAGTGCATGTGAATCTCAATGGTTCTGTTGTGTTTGTGGTACCCTACCACTTAAATTTGCACAATGGAAAAGTTTCACAAAGTTTGAGAGTTGTAATTCACTTGAATTCAGAAGCTTATGCATAAATTCACACAGACTAAGAAGTTGCTACACAAGTTTAAATTAAAGGTGATGATAAATAGTGTATTGAGTCGTGGGAAAGAGTCTAATATTGTACCTTAAGGACTAACACTGGGTCCAGCTTTATCTTCACTGAGGATCTGTAAATGAGAGTCAATAGCACAGTTATTAATTTAATGGATGCAACCTAATTGGGAGGTGTTGCAAAGCCAAGTGAGGTGAGAAGAGCAATGTAAAAGGATATATGAGAGATGGTGATAAAAGAACAATCCACAACTCAAAGCTGTAGCGTGGGATGAAAAGCAGATGGAGAATAGGTATGTACTTGAGGAGTAAGAGAGAACCACTTGGAAATTAGTTCTGCAAAAGGAAAAAAAAATAGAAATCACATTGTTTACCAGAATGGATGCCAGTTTGCAATGTTATATAACACTTAGAGCAGACTGAAAAATGAAAAACGCTTGTTTGCATACACAGAGAAACTATTTCAGGGACAAGGTAGACAGGACGAGTAGAAACTTGCATTTCTGTTCCACTACAAAGATAAAAGGTTTTGAGCTGTGCAGGTAAGAAACAAAGTTTTACCCAGGTGAAAAGGTGTTTGGAAGCCACACTTTAGTTCCTCTTTACTTGGTGAAAGACCAAGGATTAGATTCCTCAGAGTACTCAGGTATTTAGATATATATGTGCCTAATGAGATTTTCAAAACCATCTATGCATTGATTTTGATGGGAATTAGGCATATGTGAACAGTTGGAATACTCATTTGATGTCTATTTGCCTCTTTATGCATGTTAATAGCTACATAAGTGTTTAAGCTACTTCTGAAAATGGATCTTAGCTATTTAAATGAATTGCATCTTATGATGCTTAGGCTGAAATTGCTTTAAAAATCTAGGCGTTAAAACCTGATTCCTGATATTTCACTTAGAGCTAAATGTAGGAGTCATCTCCCATAACACTGGTTGCCTAAAATTTTAGCCTCCTGTCTAAGCTGCATGTCAAGGCTTTCTGTAGTCAATGAAGGGAGTTAGATACCTCCAGAGAGTGATTCATCCTAATATGGTGCCTAAGAGAGGTGACCCATTTCCACCTCTCCCCATTAACTGCAGAGACAAGCTAGATAATGATCCTTGCCCAGAATTCACTTTTAGCGTAGATGAGGGAAAATCATCCCCACTGCTATGATTCTCAACGGTAAACTCCAATCTGATTGATTTCAGGTTAACGTCACCTGTAAAAATAGAATAAAGCTTTGATTTCATCAGAGAGACGTGGGACATCTGTTACAAATATCCAGAATTATAAAAGAGAATATTCTGTCATTGATACTGGTGTAATATTCAGTTGAGAAATATTAACAGAAAGATTAAGCAAAAAGGTCAGGATGTTTCAGACAGTATAAAATAATGCTTATTTTAGCTATTTACCCTTAATAATTATTAAAGTATTTTTTAAGTGGTCAACCCCTTTTGTGGTTTTCTTTTTTGCAAAGAACTGTCTCTTACTCTAAGCTAATTTTTAATTGAGCTGAAAGTGCTGTTTCTGTTCATTGTCATTACAATGAATTTTAGAATAATTACGAGAAGTGTTTGTTAGATGTGTCTGTCTTGATCATGTGAAGTAAATAACACCCCTGTTGTCCCACATATTTTTTATTCAACTTTCAGCAGGTAATCCAGGCAAAACAGGATTTTTTTTCCCCAGATAAAAATAAGTTCGACAGGTAGAGTTTGGAAAGGAGAGAGAAGTACACATAACTGAAGACGGTGCTGCCAGCATGGTGTTCTGCGCTAGCAAACTGTCAAAAATAATAGCAACAGCTTTTATTTTTTTTCATTTTCTATTTTTTTAAGGAGCTGGTTATAGAGGACCTTTTATGTTTAGACAAGGAAAAAATCTATACTAAATTCTTTTTAAACTTTGCTGCTTTGTTGTGTTTCTTTAAGTCTATATCCGCAGGGAGATGTACTGCCTGTGGTTTATGGAAGATGGCAAAGATATGATTAAATTAGCCCTTCTATTTCAACAGCAACATCACAAAAGGTTGCCACAGTGCAGTAAGTTCTTCCATTAGGATGTGGAGGGATTTTTAGTGCTGTCGGGTTTTGTTTTGTTTTCTTTTTTTTTTAAATGAATTAGAACAATCATTATTCATTAATAATACTCAATGCTTCCATACTAAAGGAGCATTTGTCCAAAGGGCTAAACCTTTTTTAGATAACCATAACGGAACCATTGTTTCATTTTGTGGATATGACTATTTAGGCAAAAAAGGTTATGAAGGTTGTTCAGGGTTGCACATAAATTCAGAGAACAGAGAAGACTCGACAGTGACATGCAGGTACACTGGCTTCATGGAAGAAGGAAAGAGCAAAATTTAGCTTTTGGGAAAACAAAGTACACACTAAAACTCAGGTTTCATAGCAGCACAATGAAGATCTTTGCATGCTCTTTTCTTTCTGCATCTATATTTTACTGCTGTTTTTAAAAGAACTGCTTTCTTTCACACAGCCATATACTTTCATTTTTCTTCACAAAAAATAAAATAAAAGAAAAGAAATCTCATCATACCCTTCACAATTATTACTCTGAGAGCTTACTTATATATGGCAAGTAAGTTACAGAGCACTTAAAAATGCAGCTGCAAGGCTGTGCGAGGACTGAGAAGTTGCAAAGATGAATCTGTGCAGCATGAGCCTCCCTTTAAGGAACCTTGAACACTGACTGGACTTACAGTTCTAATCTGCATTAATTTTATTAATTAAATTTTCAGCATAAATCTAAATGGGTTATAAACAAATAAATGACTGAACAGTGCTTGAATACTCATAGTTTTAGCATAATATCTGACTGGGCTTTATCCGCGACCTAAAGGTGGGAACTCGATATGTTCTCTCGCCCTTCTCTCATCCCTGGGGACAAAGAGTCTTCTGAAGGTACATATCTATATCAGGACCATTAATCTGAGGATTATACCCTTATGCCATCTAAATTATTTGTTGCCTAAAGAGATGATACTGTTGGATGCATGGAAAATTACCCATTCTGCATATGCAAATTCAGGCTCTAAATAATGTTCTTGACATATTGAACTCTTATGGGTTAGTCTGATAGGATTTAACATACACAAATAACTTCTCTAGAGCTTTTTGAGCATTCTCTAGAGCTTTATTTGTTCCACAGTTCAAGGCATCTTTGGGAAATTAATTTCCTCTAAATTTGGACCAACTTCTCAAGTGTCCATTTAAGAAGAAGGAACACAGTAATTCCATCATAACCCTTCTTTTATGTACTTCCATAAGGAAACTTTGCTCTTAATTAGCTACTTATGATGGAAGAAACGCTGCATTTTGAGAAATGAAAGCCCAGGATGTGTAAACACTTACTGAAATGAGCAATTCACTTCAGATATGAAAAATTATTGCCTTTCACTTAAGATCTTAAAGGACACTCAATTATTATTCTAGATGGGATAAATGTACTTATTGGTGTAACAAAAAATACACTTGCTATTATTTTGATTAAAACTTTTTTCCTCTTTCTGCACGTATATGTTTTTTTCAGGATGTTGTGTAGTCCTTTTAATGTATAAGCTCCTTCCTTAATTGTTTATTTGAGTCTTTCAAGTCCTTATGACAGAAAAGAGAATGCAATTGAAAAATGAGACCTAAGCCTTAGAATGCATGAGGTAAAAGCTGGAACTGAATCATTATGGTCTCTTCTGAAGTGGTTGTAGCCTGTTTAATTACTATTATTGGTGATTAGTTTCCAATGACACGTCTTTAAATGACATATCTTTCCTTCATCATTGTATGGAAAGAAAAAGTGCTGCCAAGGAAGTGCACCCTTGGTTATTAGGTACTCTCATGGATTTTAACTGCTGTTTGGGGCAGTCTGTCCTCTGAAACTGGGACTGAAAATCTGGGCTGAAATAAAGACACTAAGAAGATGAAAAAGGATGGAGCAGATACTATTCTTAACAGAAAAGGCTTGAGATAACTCTTCAAATGAGAACTTTCCTTGGGATCAGGAGATTTAATTCCTTTCACTGCATTTCAGTCTTTGAATGTTGGAGATGAGTGTTGATGGAATAAGTGATTCTGAATTGTGTAGGTTACATTTTCATGTCAAATGGAAAAAGTAATTGAAGAAGTAAGGAGGCAGTGGTGGTGCGGGGGGGCATATATTTGACCAATGTTCACTGTGACTTTAACAGGGCATCACAGGAAAATAACAAATTAGAAAGTAGAGGTGAATATCCACCAACCTAAGAACAATTCAGGATCTCTGATAGTCTTGTACTTTTTTCATTACTCTGTGTTAGACCACAGTACATTATATTCACAGTTGTTAGCAGCTGAGACAGCTAGACAGAAGCTCATGCAGTTATTTGACTCCAGTTTTAAATTAACACTCTTTTTGACAAGCATCACCTAAATTGTTTTTGAAAAATCTCAATCTACAGTATGAAACAATATCTAAACCCAGTCTCCGCTTGAGTTAAGTTTGATAGATATTGGATTAGGCCCTTAAGATGCAGCACTGCAGCCTCTACTTAGTTCATTAAGGGCACGATCCAATGCCCAGTGACATCAATAAGAGTTTTTGTATTGATTTCACTAGTTTTTTGATTGCACTGTAAATCCCCGATCCAAGAAAAGCTCTTAAGCCTGTGCTTAAATTCATTGCTGGATCCAGTCACAGATAACGCCTGTTCTAGTTCTCTAGATTCTTTGTGCCGTTTGTCTTTTATTGCTGTGATTAAAATGGTGAATGAGGACAATACTTTTACAAACTCTCTGATGTGTATAGAGATGAAAGTTACTTCCCCAACTGTTTTTCTGCAGGAAAGAGCACAGGACGGATTATGGCAGATCTATGGACTCTCTAAGCTCAGAAAAATATATCACAAAATATTTCGTTAAGGCTGAATGTTATTTCATTTTGACTGTTTTCAGACCCCTAAATTGTTAAAAGAATTGAGGACTATATTGCACAAACTGAAAGGAAAAGAAAAAGAAAAATCACCACTAACCCACAAGTTGAAGAGAAGTTAGCTCAGGAAGGAAAAGCTTTAGATCTAGGTTACAATAGAGCTGCAGATGCTGACAGATGACAAAGCGTGAACTCTGAGCAGTGTTAGACTCGTCTAATTTTATAGATTTTAACATAATTATCAATGCTTTCCTTTCAGCTATTATGCCATTTTAATTGCATGCAGCTTATTTCTATGGTTTATAGAGCTATATCTGCAACAAGAAAATGAAAGAAGCAAAATGAAAATTGAAGAATTATGCTAAAGAATCTACTGAGTTCTGAATCAGTGCCTTTTACTTTATCTGTGATTCATTTTTTTCTGTTTTTGCTTTTATACTGATGGCTATTATAGGTCAATGACTGTCTAGGTGGTTTTTCTGCTGAAGAAGTCACTTTGCAAAATTTTCAATCTTCAAAACTTCTGGAACGTCACTTGTTAAAGTTATATTTTTCATTTCTTCATTTTTTAAATTCATCTAAATAACCAATAAAATTTTCCATTGTATTCTGTGTCCCTTTCATTCATGCCATGGTTTCTTTGCCACTCTCTACTTCAGATAGATATTCAGCATTTACCCAGGAAATTGAGAAATGTCTCAGGCCCTGTAGAAACCACCATATCAAATGCATTTATCTCTATTTTTCCCCCACCCAGTAATGTTAGTTCATTTGTTTTTGCTCTGTGGGAATTTTAAACTTGAGCTGGTTGCCTCCATCATTTCACTGCAGCTGGGGTTTACTTCTTGGGTGGAGTTGTTCCTCTCCTCTTGCCTTAACACAAGCACTTCAGCAGCCTAGGACCTTCATCATAATTCATGCTATTTCAAAGATGCCAAAAGGAATTATTAATTATTTGATGCTTATTACCAAGCTCTGTAGGGCAAAACCATGGCCCACAATGTGTGTGCAAAGCATCTACTACAAGAGGAGCTCACCTTTGTGTAGAGTCTTCCAGGCACTACAGGGGATGTATTGAATGTGATGTTATCTAGCCACAACATGTGCAAGAATTTGTTCTGCCCTTGCTCCAAGCCATGCAGTTGCTGTTGAGCTATGAACCAAAAATAATAAGCTCTGGTGGGAGAGAGGCTGAATTATCTTGGGCTCTGCCAAGATAACTCTGCCACACAGCTTTTAAATTGGCACTCGCTTGTGTCTCACACCGTGGTCAGAACTATCTCATACCTGCCCCAGATCAGCCAGGTAGATTGATCTTGGTACATACATAACTGTTAATAATAATGGCCTGTTTCTGTGCTTTTATTACAACAACATTATATTTACCCTCCAGGAACTGCTATCAGAATCTTGTCCCCTGTTTATATGTACATGTATAAATATACTGACTGCCAGCAGGTATGGTGAAGAAAAATAGGAGGGTTAGAAAATGTCTTGCAGATAAGAATTTCTTTTTAAATGTTAATTTTTAAGACTTCTCCCCCTCTGCCCCCAGTATGTCTGACTGTAAACTTCATCTTAAAACTTTTTTTTTATTATTATTATTATCACCATCATAGCTAGAGCACATACAGGCAGAACATCAGTTTAGTGTGACCTTTCTGAAATCATAAGCAATTCTTTCTCTTTGTCATAGCGATAATAGAATGGATCAGATACTTCCTGAAGACATTATAATAGAGTTCAACTGTCTAAGCTGTACACTAATGAAAAATGTAAAATCCATCTCTTCTCTACAGTGGTCTCTAGTAGAACAGAGATGCTGTCTTGCAGAGAGCTTTCCATATGGTACACTGGGAACTCTGATATTTCTTGTACTGTATGGCAGATTTCACCATGGGCAGGACATTTTTTTCTTTCCATTCTGTATGCCACTTCTATAAAGACATGAATGCATTAACTTTTATCTACCTTACCCATTCTTTCCTAACTTCCTTTGCAACAGCAAACTACAGTGTGATACATGAGACAGTGGAGGAATGTGATAAATGTAATTCCTTTGACTTTTTATACTAATCTAATCCTTCAGCAGGTGTAAATCAGTGAAGCTCCACTTTGCTATACTTTTTCAGCCACAACAGTTGAACATCCATTGTTTACCGCTTAAGGAAATTACTGGTTTGGTTTTATGTTTTGGGGGGGGGAGGGGGGGGGGCGGGGAAGGGGGGTGGAGGGGAGAAAGGAAGAGCGTTACAAATTTTAAATGTAATTTTTGGTAGAAAAAAGTAAAGCTTTAGACTGAAATTTCTGTAAACAGGGCTCTTATGTCCTTTTTTACAACACAGGTAATATTGTTAGGAAAACTGATTTTCAAGTGTTCAAGGCCATATTGGATGGGGCTTGGAGCAAGCTGGTGTAGCGGGAGGTACCCCTGCCCATGGGAGGGGGGTTGGAACGAGATGATCTATAGAATCTTTTCCAACATAAATCATTCTATATGTCTATGATTTTCCTCTATCTCCATGAACAAAACAACAAAAACCCCACAGGCAAACAGACAAGCAAACAAACAAATGCAGAGCATGTTCTTTCTCTATTTTTTTTCTTTTTAACACACATGTCATCAGTATCATTTCCTTCTTCTCCTTTTAACCTCTCAGTTTGGTGGTTGTCCAGGAAAGGGAGATAGTGAAACATGATAGAATATACTGTTTTAACTGACAGTTTTATTAAATAAAACTTATCAATGAGCTCTTGTGTTTGGATTAAAAATAATACATTTTACATTGTAATATTTCCAAACAGACAAGTTGCAGAAGCTTTCCTTCTGTAATATGCTCATTATTTTGAATTTTCTTTGTGGTTTCAAACAGAGACTTATAAAAAAATACAAGTTTCTACAGGACACTATTTTCAGGGCAGTTCTAATTTCTGTGCTTCATGTTCTTTGGTAAAACTGTCAATAAGACTGCTAATTAGTGTCCATTTTGATGCGGTATTTCTTATTTATATCTTGATATATTAAGTTTAAAGAAAAGGAGAGGACACTGTTCTTGCTACACTTATATATATATCTCATTTCTGGAATATCATTTAAGTAATTCTTTTGTACAGCATTCTTATCATGTGCTTAATTATGAAAGGTGCAATGTCAGACAGGAATTTTGAGATTGGATTCTTCACCTCTGCCACTAGTTTCATATGTTATTTTGCTTGTTTCAACTGGTTTCTTTTTTATCTCATTTTTAAATTCAACTAGTGTATCAAAAAAATATCACAACAGCTATGATAATACCTGGCCACTGTGGTTTCCATCTGGATTTTCTCTGTTGCTTCCTCTGAAGGCTCAGCTCTGGTAGGGTAGCATTTCTGTGATTTTGGCCACATATTATGAGAAAAGAATATGATTGAGATCTGGTTACTGACCCTGCATGAGAGAAAAGTGATCAATCTGTCACAGTCATTTTCCATGGCTAGTCAGAAAAGTAACCACTTTTTTTGCAAGTCAAAGGAGCTAAAGTTAGGGTGTCTGAAAAATAAGATTTTGTTTTGTGAAAAATACAATCATACCATAGTCTTAAATCTGTGCGTCAGTGGCTATTTCAAATTTTACGCTAAAACCCCAAAAGTCCCTTCAATGATTTATTAAAGCTGTTTCAGTTATGCCAAGCATGAGACACATATTCAAAAAAACCCCTACCAAATCTGGAATAGGAATTTTGATTACATTTCAACCAAAAATGAATGTGATAATGAATGCCATGCTTTTGTTATTCTGGAAATAACAGTATTATAAAGTCAAAATAGTGAATTATGTCAATGGAGGCATCGGTTCACACTCCAAACCATATGGTCCTGATTTCATCTACCCAGTGAATTGCTAGAGAAACTGGACTACTGATGGAATGAAGAAAACTTGATAATTGTTAACCTCTTTATTCACACAAAGGAAGTCAGTAATTCTCAATCAGCCTGAGTCTTAGAATCATACAATGATAGAATAAACAGAGTTGGAAGGGACCCATCAGGATCATCATACCCAAATCCTGGTCCTGCACAAGACACTCCAAGAGTCTGAGTTCAAGAAGTGTTTAGACAATGCTCTTAGGGCCATGGTGTGATTCTTGGGGTATCCTGCGTAGGAGCTGCACTCAATGATCCGGATGGGTCCCTTCCAACTCAGCATATTCTATTCTATTCTATTCTATTCTATTCTATATCCCACCATGTGCCTGAGAGCATTTTCCAAATGCTTCTTGAACTCTATTGGGCTTGATGCTGTGACCACTGCCCCGGGGATCCTGTTCCCATGCCCAACCACCCTCTGGGGGAAGAACCTTTTCCTGAAATCCAAACTAATCCTCTCCTGACTCAGCTCCCTCCTATTTCCTTACGTCCTGTCAGTGGTCATCACAGAGAAGAGATTGGTGTCTGCCTCTGCACTTTTCCTCATGTTGAAGATCCCAATGAGGTCTCCCCTCAGTCTTCTCCAGGCTGAACAGAGCGAGTAACTTCATCCACTCCCCACAAGTCGTCCCTTCCAGGCCCTTCGAAATCCTTGTAGCCCTCCTTTGGATGCTCTCTAATGGCTTAATATCTTTTTTATATTGTGGCATCCAAAGCTGCCCCCTACACTCGAGTTGAGGCCGCCCCAGGTCAGACCAGAGCAGGACAATCCCTTCCCTTGCCTGGCTGGCGATGCTGTACCTGATGCCCCCCAGGACACTCTTGGCACTCCTGGCTGCCAGGGCACTGCTGACTCACCCCAGGTATCTTTTCAAAGGTCTGCTCTCCAGTCCCTCGTTCCTCAGTCTATGCACACAACCAGGGTTGCCCCATCCTAGGTGAAGAATCCCTCACTTATTTTAAACTTCATGTAGTTGTTGATTCCCCATCTGTTGAGGTCCCTCTTCAGGGCCTTTCTGCCCCAAATAGAGTCGACAGCTCCTCCTAGTTTAGTGTCATTGGCAAACTTACTTCCTTCAGCTCCTGTATCCAAGTTCTTAATGAAGATGCTGAAGAGAACTGGGCTGAGGATGGAGCCCTGTGGAACCCCACTAGTGACAGGTCACCAGTCTGATGTCACCCCGTTCACTACAACTCTTTGTGCCTGAGCCACGAGCCAGTGGCTCACCCATCGTGTGTAACATGATTATCCAGCTGTGTTCTGGACTTTTTGTCCAGGATGCTGTGACAGACAGTATCAAAAGCTTTACTTTTTATGTCCTGAAATCCAAAAAGTTTACATGTATTGGCTTTCCTAGATGAACTGGGTAGGTTACCCTGTCATAGAAAGAAATCAGATCTGATAAGCAGGACTTGCCCCTCATGAAGCTGTGCTGGCTGTTCTTGATGCCTGTGTTGTCCTCCAGGTGTTTTTCAATACCTTTCAGAGTCAGATAGTGAAGGGTGAAGGGAACACGGGAAGGATTGAATCCAACTAGAGTTTGAAATGGAGCACAAAGAAGATGAGTTTGTGTCCTTGTTGCCAAAATATGCATCATAAGATGTTTACTTGTTTGACACAAAACATTCCCACACACATACGCGTGCGCATCCAAGTTTTACTAAAAAAAAACACAGACAAAATCACCATCAACACTAAAATTCTTACACAGGTCTCTTTGCTTGATTTGCAAAAAAAATTGACGTATATTTTCTGCTGTGCTGGTGCTTCAGGAAAGGAAAGGATGTCAGAATGCCCTTATTTACACCTGAAAAACACTGCAGGAATGGAGCATGAGAAGAAAATCAAGAATTAATTATCTCCAGACAAAGGCAAGAGACCACTTTAGTACTAGGAAACTTTCCAAAGATTAGTTTTAATTTTCTTTTTGTTACTCCTAAGTTGTAGCAAATTCTAAGAGTAATTAAAAAGCATATCCTTCCCAGTCCAAGAAACTATTTTTGATACTATTTCCTCTTTAAACATATTCTCATCAGATAATGGTCTCAATTATAGTACCGTTTATGATAGGGTTTAAGGGATCATCACAGGGCATCTAGTCTTCCCCTCTCCCCTAAAATGGGATCATCAACTGTTGATCCTGACAGATGTCTGTTTAGCTTTGCACTTACTGACTCGCATGGGCCTTCTTAGAGAATCTGATTAAAATCTGTTAGAGTGTAATACATTTCTTGTGCCAAACAGGGAACGCAAACCTTTGCACTGACCCTTTCCTTACATATCCAAAGCGTGTCTTCTCATTTTCTTGCTATAATAAACAATAGTAAATTTTTTTTTTTCCTTAATTCATTTTTCTAGCCATCTGTCATGGGTTAGCAAGCATAGTCCTGGAAGTGATGTTCTTGGAAAGGGGTGCTTATAGCTCCTCTATGACCTGATAGAACCTATCAGGTTAGTTTGAATATAGACAGTTTTTTAAGCCACTTAAAATTTTGACCACCTCTGTGGTCCACATTTAAGAATGGACAAACCCCAGGAAGCTCTCTGTCTCGTTTCTGGTGCTGGGACATGTAGCTGCAGGGTCCATACGGGGCCTGCAGGGCCCAGGCCAGGCCCTGCTCGGGCCGGGCCAGCCACGGCCATCCTGGAGCTGTGCTGCCTTGTCCCACCCACGGCCCCCCGCCCCCAGCCCTGCTACATGCAGACGGGCCGCTCTCCCTCTCCAGTGTGGATGAAGATGAAGATTCAGCTGAAGCTGCACCACTGCCTGGCAAAGATCATGTGACCAACAGCAATAAGCGAAATTCCAGCTGCAAGACCCGGGTGAGATTAACCCTTTTAGTGCTGTGAAGAGCTGAACACCGGAGGGAGGAGAAAGAGGAGATGCTTAAAGCTGATATTCTGTTGTAAAGCTATGGTGGTGATAGACTCTGACATATCAGAGTACCTGTTGTAATTTCATGAAGGCACGGGGGGTGGAGCATCCAAACTGTACTTGTGAGCAAAAGTACCTGTGCTGGTATAAGCAAATGCTGAAGCAGCTGTAATTTGATGAGAAGTTTGAACAGAGAGAGATGGAAGCGATGAGGATTCTTGCTCCAATTGGAAGGAGAAGACCTTTGTTCCTAGAAATACTCCCAAAGATAGTCCTAGAGATGAAGATGATGAGGATGCTTTTCCTCCCAGGGAAGGGCTGGGCCCTCTATTCTTAGAGATAAAATGCTCCCAGAGATGGATGAAGAGAAGTTTTGTTTCTGAACGGCTCAACCTTAAAATTGTACCCCATTAGCTCAAGATTGGACCCTCAAAAGCAGTTGTGGGAAAAGCTGCAAGTTGTGGGAAGGGACTCCCACATGATGCGAGCAGAGAACCAACCCGGGCGGCTGTCTCGTTGTGATAATGTCTCCACAGCATGAGCAAGAGAGACTTCTTTTCCTAAGTGAGCTGAACCAGGTTATTATGGAAGTGGTAAACAGACTGAACATCTCAAGGGTTGTCTTTTTGCATTGTCAGTGGGAGAAGGGAGAAAGGTGGGAGAAGGGAGAAAGGTGGGGGGAGGAGGAGAGTTCTGAAGGTGTGGTATGATTTTTTTTTTTTTTTTCCCTTCTTTTAGGTCTATTAATAAACTGCTTTATATTCTTTCAAGTTTTGTGCCTGCTTTGCTCTTCTCCTAATTCTTATCTCACAGAAGGTAAACAGTAATGAGTATTTTGGACCAAACCACTGACACCATCTGACAGTCACCTCCTCTGGGAGCTGATCCATCTATTTCTTCAAATTTGAGACCTCAACCCAGTTGAAGTACTTTAGTTAAAACCACCAATATCAAGAAAAACAGAAAGATTATCTCTGCATCTTGCAAGTGCTAGTTTTGCATATACATGCCAATATTCTGGTGGGGCTTTTTTGCTCATTTTTTATCTAAATCTGGAACTGTTGAGTCATGTTAGGAATGTGACTCACAAAAAGGCATCAAATCTATTTTATTCAGAAATTTTACCTGATCACTGGTTCCTCAACTTGTATTTGTGTAGTTATTTTTAAATGCATATGTCCTTTTTAAACGGCATCATATTTTTCCAGACCATTTATCCAATTTGTCAAGATCATTTTACATTCTAATCCTGTACTGTAAAGTGCTTGCAGATCCTCTGCATATTTAATAACCATAATCTCTCTTCCATTACTCAACTCTTTAATATTTCTTAAAGGACCAAGTACTGAAATTACTCTAAAGCACATCTCAAAACTACAATATCTCCAGAACATCCATGTATTTAAAAAAAAAAAAAAATACACAGAACAACAACTTTGCATTAACCCTAAGGCAGTTTAGAGAAATATTACAAATTAATCCGACCACAAAAACTGTTCTTTGTCTAAAACAAACAAAGAAGTTTTATTACTAAAATTAACTACTGATGCAATTATTATATGTGCTGAAGAAAAATGTTTAAATTTGAAGAATTTGAATGGCTGAATAATACCAGCTCATATTTTTGCACTATGGTAAAATCATGTGATGGTTTAATAATACTGTGGCAAGGAATAATAGGCATTGGGCCAACACGCTCCAAGAGACGTTCACAAAGCATGGAACTGGTTCCTTTTTTTTGCCTTTTTCCTATTCTTGAAGTTATAATCTTCATTTTGAATCTAATAAGGACCAAAATAAAGTTTCAGAAATGCAGCTAATAAGAAAAAACTATCATATATATATTTAAATATAGTGCAATTCTTCCACTTTTGGTAAGTTCTTTTTGTGTACCTGCAGTAATGACCTTCAGTTGACTTTACAGCTCAGATACCCTTCAGCTGGCTTTAGATATTGAGCAGCTAACTAACCCTAACCCTACAGTAGTTCTGCCATTGGTGCTCTCAGGTTGATATTTTTTTAACCTTGAAACTATCTCAGTGCATTTTTTACAACAGACAGGAAAAATTCAAAGAGCACAAGGCTATATTAATATTATTATTTATTTCTTCAGGTTTTTTTCTCCAGTTGGTGTTTTTTTTCCCCTTAGAATGTAGAAAAAGAAAAGTGCAGCAAGCAATCTTTAACACTTAAAAAATATAAATAAACCAATCTGTACTTCTTTGTGCAGGAAAGAAAAATATGCCCATGATCTGTGTGAAATTCTCTTGCCTCTAGAAAAGGATGTTACTTGGCTTTTTAGAGTCTTTTTTATTTCATAGGTAAAATTCCATAGTTTCTTTTTTTTTCTCTGTTGAATGACAATGTCATTATTAAAAAAAAAAAAAAAAAAAGGTTAGGAATTTTTAAAGTGGAGATGGGAAAAAATCTGAAAATATAAGCTACCGCAATAGGACAATTGTTGCACCTGTTTTAATTTTTCAATTTGTAAACATTAGAAAAAATAAAATATACAGTATTAGCAATTGTTGAGGGTGAGCCAGGTCGAAAGCAGCTTGACAGCAAAACGTGCAGGTTATTGGTGGGAAACAAGATGAGCAGAAGTCAGCAGTTCTCCTTGCAGCAAAAGGATCATACCCATCCTGAGACACATGAGCAAAAACACAGCCAGCATCTCCTGAGAAATGGTTTTTCCTTCTGTTTGACCCACCTGAGATTTACTATGTCCAGATTTGTGAACTCCAGATGAGAAAGATGTGGAAAGGCTTGGGCAAGTCCAGGGAGACCCCCAGGGTGGGCAGGAGGCTGGAGGACACCATGGACAACACAAGCATGACAGCACCTGGTTTATTCAGTGTCCAGTAGAGAATAGCTCTGGGGACACCTAACAGAAGGCAAAGACAAAAATCAGAACAAGCCCATTCTAGAAGGTGCACAACACAAGGGAAAAACCCAACGTGTCATGACACAGGAAGTTCCAATTAGATACGAGTGTGGGGTTTTTATTATTTTCTTCTCCCTTATCTGAAGAAGGTCAAACGCTGGATCAGGAGGGCTCAGAGAAGGGGTAAGAACTATGTCCTTGAGAGATGTCAAGGAATCAGCTGGATCATGCCTGAAAAACCTGCCCTTGGCTGGCTCAGATTAGAGCAGATTTTTTACTACAGGATGTCCCTACAAAAATACATGAATCAGTAGTTTTATACTTCCATATATTCTTGTAAGTTTGAATGTATTACAAAAGAGAAAAGTCAACAGAAAGCTGGTAGAGCCTACACAGTTCTAAGAAATCTGAAAGGCAGTGGCAAAATTGTTTTACAGAGATGATCAATGCTGGAAAAATTGCTGAAAGCACTGCCATGGTAATAGAAAGTATTTTCTATGAGTGGGAAATAAAGCTTTCATTCATTAATCTTTTTGGGAAGATATTGCTCCTCCTGCACAATGTCTGATAGTTTCTGGGCTACAAGCTAACTACAGTGCATGAGTAAGAAAATTCCTATGTACCAAATACTAATACTCTGTATGAAGGAAAAAATAATTTCGTCCTCTATCTTCCTTTCTTTTTTACTGTGATGATGCCAGGGCAATACCATTGCAGTATCTCATTCTTAGGAAAAAAAATATTCCTCATGAGTTGGGGCTCCCGTGTGCATTTTTTTCACCTTTAGTCTACCTATGGTACAAATAAGAATTAAGTCGCTAACTTACTTCCTAATTATGTTAGAAAAACTAAAAAAAAAGGAACTTGGAATTCCACAATCAATAAATGTTACTTACACATTACACAAAGTGCTCCTAAGTCCTGCAAACTGTTATGATCAATATTTAGGCACCATGCAAAGAGACTCCTTTGGACTTGGCCTGAGGCACTTCAGCAGACGGTATCCAATTCCCTGGCACATTTTATACTAGGATCCCACCTATAAACAGTTTACAAAGAACTGAACATGATTGCCAGAAGCTACAGATGTAAGAAATCTTGTTATGGATGG
The DNA here is from genome assembly GCF_009650955.1 of Corvus moneduloides. Classification (NCBI taxonomy): domain Eukaryota; kingdom Metazoa; phylum Chordata; class Aves; order Passeriformes; family Corvidae; genus Corvus; species Corvus moneduloides. The sequence continues at coordinate 18,870,589 of NC_045511.1, forward strand.
CTGGAGGGACATGAGTGAAATGTGTTATAGATTGTTATGAGCCAACTATTGACCTTTTAGCCTCCAAAACCTACTCTAACCATTTATCAAAACCTCTATTAATCATTTATTAACCATTTAGAAGCTATAAAAGAAACCTTAATACAAAGCGTGGCTTCCGTGTTTCTACATCTTCTGCCAGGGGGGACACAGTGGCAACAAAAAAGACAGATTGAATATGGCAAGGATTCCTGTTTCCTGAATAATAAATATATGTTCTAAGCCCTCAGCTGGGATTCAGGAGAAAAAAAAAATCTTCCTTTTGCTGCTCTTTAGTCAGAAGTCCATTCTCTCCTCAATTGTAATTTAGAACTGTATGTGGGAAAGTTTTCGATCTGAGAAGAGGGGAAACAAAATGATGTCACATTAAAATTAAAATGAGAAAAAATCATGCAGTTCTCACACACACTTCTCAGAGAACAGGACTTCTGGTATGATTTCTATATCCAGTCAGAATATGAAGCCGCAACAGTAATATGCTGTGGTTTTGCTCTTATTTTTGTGGCTGTAGCAAGGATGCCTGGTACCAGCAGCCGGAGGAGGGTTGTCACAGGCATGTGACACTCTGGTGTAGCTGAGAGTGATCAGATGGGATCTCACTGAGGTGAAACTTCAAGTAAAGTGCAGTCTGTGTTCTCACAATCTGTGAATATATCATAAATGTTAATGTATTTAAGCTGGGAACATTCCTGCCAGGTGAGGGAATGCTCCCATCCCTGTATTTCAGATTTGGAAGCCGATATTAAAAATAACAAGAAGAATCAAAGCCACATGCCATACAGCTGTGACAGACAAATGTAACAGACAGACAAACGAAACCTAGCATTTTCTATCAGTGTCATACTGTCAGTGAGTAGGGCTGACAAAGTCAGGAATCTTAGATGAATGTGCACATATTTGCTTAACTAGATATGGTTAAGCCTAATTCTGCATCATTTATCTTTCCTTTGAACTTAGACACAAGTAATGAACATAAGGAATATGATATAACAGTTTTACCAGTCTCAAGGTTAGCCATCAGACCATCCTTCCTTCTCCTCATATATGGGAGCAGTGAGAAAATTGTGCTATTAAACCATTATCAGGATATTAGTGTCTCTTAAAAGCCTCTCTCAGTTACACCAGCTTGCATGTGGACTAGATCTTCAGTCAGGTGAAATTACTGCCAGTGTGAGTTTTTCACTAAGGTTATGGTGCAGGACATTGTAGGGAAAAAAAAAAAGATTTAAAAAAAACCCAAAAAAACCTCTAATCAAGTTCAAACACTATGATAAGAGGATGCCATAAATATCATAAATATGTTCTGATTTTTTTGTGTGAAATAATATTTTAGATTAACAACACTAATTTTTAAGGTCTAAGGAGCTAGCATACAATAAAAATGTGATAAATAAAAATGGAAGACGAGACAAGATACCAGTGAAAAAAATCTCACGCTTTAGCTCAATATTTGAAACAGTTCAACTCCATTTGACTTGAGCTTGCTCCAGACTTTGCATTTCCTTGCGCTGGTCATTTGAGACCCATTGCTTTTCCAGAAATCTCAGGGGATATAATGAATGTCCTTAGGAGTTACTTCTTATCACAAGAGATCCAAAAATTGATCAGTGTCCATTGGAAATACATATTAAAAGTGCAATATTTTAAGCCACTTCCAAGGATCTGTTGGAGTCTTCCAACAGATAGAAAAAAAAAAGGACTAAAGCAATTTCTTCTGCTTTGCAATTGTAGTGGACTAACTTCAGATGTATGCAATTGTTGTGTCTCTGTTGAAAGGCTATAACTTTTAAATAATATTTTATTTCATGATTTCTAACATTTTGTCAGACACACAGACTTTTTTTTCTCCTACTTCCATCTCAAACAGGTGTAATATAAGGTACATATGAAATAGCTAGTGAAAAAATCTTTTTTTCCAAACAACTCTTAGATCTAAATAGATGGAAAACTATGATGAAATTCCTTTCAAAATAGAACAACCATGAAAGAGAGTTGGGAACAAAATTCAGATCCTCCAGCTCCCCAAACAATATCATACCAACAGGATGGTATTTCCTACAGAAATAATTTTTGTTCAAGTTTTTCCTCTGAAAAAAGTAATTTCTGAGACCAAAGTTGTGAAGTGAAAGGATGAGAGAAGCAAAGAGATCATAAATGTAATCTTAACTTAAAGTTAACACCATGCCTTTTTATCTTTCCCGTAAAAACTTTAAAGACTTCATGATATTTTATCTAAATTATAGTGTCTGAAACCTTGATGGCCCTGCAATGGATAGAAATAATCCCTATTATGTCAGACTTAAAATACGGTAATTAAAAAAACAAAAAAAAAAAAAATAAACCCAACTAAACCTGAACTTAGCATCTGCTAAAATTTGTTATTTTCAATTGTACATGTATTAGAGCACTTCCAATGTTGGAAGGTGCCAATGCATATAACCCTGTTAGAAAGGACAAAGGTCTTTCTTGAACTGACGTTTCTTTGAAGGTGGCTGGAGCAACACCTCTAAATTTGAAATCCAGAAAATTTGTGCCTCTTCATGACTCTGTGAGCTGAACACTTGAGAATTCTCAATTTCAAATTTAGCCACTCCTTCCCCTACATGTGTTTGTGAGACTGGAAGGTTCTTTCTGGACCATTAAAATCAAGCTGTCTCCTCCTGTAGGCAACCATGGTGCATATCTCATTTACAAATTTATCAAGCTCCATTTTTAAACTAGTTATGCTGTTTGATCTCTCTACTCCCATTGAAGGACTGTTCCAGAACTCTGCTCCTCTGATGGTAAAAAGCTCTTTCTAATTTCAAGGCTAAATATATTCATGAGCTGTTTATACCCACTTGTTCTTGTGCCAGTATTGGCCTTTAGCTTAAAAAGCTCTTCTCTCTCCCTGATGTATACTGAGCTGTTAAAATATCTGTTAAGCTGGAAATATATTAGATACTGGGTGAAAATCCACCCCTTCAAAGATTAATAAATGTCAAAGACAACAGAATGGCAATTCATAGTTGTATCTTTAGCCTATAAGCTCTTTTACTGTAGGGACCAATGAAGCTTGTTTATTTTTATCCTTTTCCTCTGGACCAAACCAATGCAATGTATAGTGCTGTGTCCTTGTAGAACCATATTAATAATAAATACCATTGGTATGCCAGTTTTTGTCATGAGAATCAGGAGATCCTGCTGGTAATTCCTTTCTTTAGCCCTATGAATCCAGATTTAAAATTTTGATCTTACAGTTGTACTTTAATAACAACATAATCATGCATGCTTCCCTGATGTGCAGATACCTATTGTCTTCAGTGGGAATTGGCTCAGGACCTTGTTCAGTTTTAATCAGCATGATTTTCTTCTCCACACAGACTTTTGTAACTAAAACCCATTAACTGATATCGGGAATAAGTTCCCTTTTTCCTTCTCTCTCTCTTTTTTTTTTTTTTATTCCTTCTTTTTTCTTTTTTCTTTTTTTTCCTTAATAGGAGCTATTGCATTGTGTTTCCTTAATTGCACCATGTCATGTCACATTGCAGTGTAAAATGACATGGTGTAACACTTTGTGACATGTGATAACTATGATGAATTACATTCAGAACAAAAACCTGCTTTGAGAGGATATATCTGATCAGGGAGAGAGCAGGTAATTCAAGCACTCCATGGACATTTTGGATTAACGGATAATTCCCCATCACATATCACAAATGTTTAATAATAAGATTACGAACATGCTGGCAGAGGATTTTTCCTGACTTTTATCCTAACATATCATTTTTTTATTTACTGTAGCAAATTAATAACTTCTATGACTTACAGTGTTTATATATATATATAAATTACACACACACACATATATATATATATATATGTAAAGCTAACTACTTTCAAAGAGATAAGCTTCCTATTCAATTTCTTGGAATAATCATATTAAGAGATGAAATTAATGTCAGAGAAGAGAGAGGTGTTCACCCTAGCAGGAATGTTCCCTTCAACAAAAAAATATTAGGATGACTTTACTAATACATCAATAAAAAATAACTTAGTGCAGACAAACAATTAAGAAACCAAATCATCATTTGTAATTTAATCAAATTTCACAGAAAGTTAAGCATGAATTCTCTTCAACAGTAGTTTTAAACTAAAAAAAAATGGTATCGGAAAAGTGTCCAGAAAGTGACATTTTTAGAATCTCACAGTGACTTTCAGATCAAATGTGCCTGATTCATATCAAAACACAATTTTTATTTTTTTTCCCTTGACTGCCAGTAGTACAGCTGCAAGTTGGGATATGAAAATCAAGCCATGTTCTTCTGTCATTGAGCTATTGCCAGCAAAGAGGATCTTGCAAAGCAAGCTTAGCTGCTGAAAATTTCATTGATGATGCATGAGACAGAGAAGAATCCAGCATTCTTTTCCAGGCTGGTATTGATTCTGCGATGGGAATTTTATTAAAAAGGCTTTTTTTTTCTTTTTTCTTTTTCTTCCTATCTTCTTTTTTTTTTTCTTCCCCATTCTTCCTTTTATTTTCCCATTCTTTTTAGTAATTGTTTGTTTTTTAGTTTGTGTTTGTTTTTTTTTTTTTACTTTGCTCTTTTTTTTTTCACAAGATGACAGCTATAACTGGAAAACCAACAGAGAGCAGTGAGAGAATGAGTAGCTAAGTTTCCTGTACTTGTTTCTCTAGTTTCAGAGGTATTTCTATTCCTTTTTTGAAAAATCATTAAAGTGCTGGTTGTATTACTTTGTTTTATTTATTGAACTTTTTATGGTCTAAGGGTAAACTGTTTTAATATCTCCCTTGATGTCATGAAATCTGGCCTATATTCGAAATGAAATAAAGCTGGTAGGTAGCACCCTCCATCTAAACCTCTTCAAAAGTGTTCAAAAATGTACAAACAAGCAAAAACAAAATGTGAGGTGAATGATAAAACTGAATGCAAAATAAAGTGACTATGAGAAAATTATTCTCTTGTTACTTTGAAGAATGTTCAGATGTCCTGTGTTTATGTCTGAGACACATTTTTGTGTTAAAAGCATCACGGACCATCAAGGAGAGCATGAGGCTGAACATGTTCTTAGATCCTTCTCCTTCCTGGAACCCTACCAGACTTTGTATCGATACAAAACCCATATGCTTTGTCAGGCAGAAACTTGTTGTGTTTCTGATGAAACATTTCAATGCTCTGGTGTTTTAGAGGTGGGATTGCATCCCTAGAATTTAGGTCAGTTGCCTCTCAGAAGAGTCTTTTGGTTTGGGTGGTTTTGTGTGGTTTTTTCCCTGGCATGTTTAAAAGTCAAAATGATTACTCCATTTTTGACTACTTTCCCATTTACCTCACCTGAATTGCAACTCCACCAAGCTGTAGGAAGAAAAGAAATATTGGAGAAGTTATCAAAAAATGTGTTCAGTTCTATGTAAAAGCATATGTGGAAATAACAAGAAACTAAGTATCAGGTTTGCTAACCGTTGTGGTGGCAACAATTGGGTGGCAACTAGAGGCAAGCTGATGTCATAGAAACCAAATTACACTCTAACCAAAGAAGCAGCAGGAAAACCATGTTTTTTCCACTGTTCCTTGCAATTTATTTTACAGATCAAGTATCTGCTTGGCTTAAGATATGAGATGACCTTAAACATTAAAATCTTCAATGTGTTCCTTGGTAAAGAACAACCCACAGGCATGAGTGAGCAATCTGGTGCAGCGGAAGGTGTCCCTGCCCATGGCAGGATCTTGGAACTCGATGATCTTTAAGGTCCCTTCCAACCCAAACCATTCTGTGATTCTATCATTCTATGTTAAATTAATGAAATCATCCTCCCCCTCATGGCAAAGTCACCTCTAATCAAGCCATTCCTCGCAGCCCTCTTAACTACTCCTAAAATACTCTTAGAGACCTCTAGGGATGGACACCTAACCACTTAACACCTGATCCCCTTGATCTTGTCTGTCTCACAGGAGCTGTGTTCTTTTGCCTAAAAAAAAACCAAAAAACCAAACCCAAACAAACCAAATCCAAAAAAAAAAAAAAAAACAAACCACCCAAAACTCACTAAACCAAACACAACACAAACTTTTAGAAAGGTGCCTTGCTAATTTTGCAAAACTAATTTAGAAGGGACTCTAACCATTTCTGAATGATAATAAATTACACATTCTCAAGGCAGATGTACGAGAAAGGCTGCTGGACATGCTGCTCCTTTTCCACATGGGGAATTATTTTAACAGAGCGCCAGCTCTGATTAACTAGAGGGGAAGATGAAAGACAGTGAGGATAATATAATCGTGTTTGCTGAACAGTGGACCTGAATGTGCTTAAGGTCAAGTATTGCTAATATGCAGTCCCTTAATAGGAAAAACTCACAATATTTTTGGACGGAGTAACATTGTCATTATACCAGTTGTGAAGAAGAATATAATGGAATAAGGGTGGTTGGATAAATTAAGGTAATGCAAAAGCATTGCTGTAAAATTAGAGGAGAGAGAGACTAGGGAAGGAGGGAGGAAAAGAGGAGGGAGAAAAGAAGAGTTAGGCCAAAATCATGAAACACAACTGCAGTTCCTGGGTGCTGTTAACAGCCTCTGGGAATTATCTGTTTTCCAGCTGAATTCAGTAAAGCTGTATTAAGTGGAGGAGAGATTAGCTGGAGAAGTAAAGCTTATTTGCTTTTGTAATCTGGGGATCTGTGAATCCCAGCTTTTCCTACACCCCATGAGTATGTTAAACCTATACTTGAAAGGATGTGGTCTGCTGAGTCATGCCACAGCCAAAAAATCTAAGTCTTTCCTTCCTGCGGTGAAAGTCAGCAGTGAAAGGGGAAACAGGACTCATGCAGAGATTTCATGAGGTCCATACAGACACACCATGCCAGACACGAGATGGGTTGTTGAAGCGTGCTGGGGAGTTGTGCAGCTTTGGGCAGAGAAAGGGGGGAAAAACTGTTTTCAAACCTTACGTAGGAGTGCCAGATTTTCCTAGCAGAAAGAAGGTTTCATATCCCATCCTCCCTTACGCATACCCTGTTTCCTCAAAGTTCTTCACTATCCAAAAAGGCAGAGAACAAGTCTGTGTGCTAGAAGAGTATTGGGTCATTGCTCAAGGAGGGAAGAATTAAGGTCGGATTGATGTGTACCTTAACGCTTCATTACTTGGTTTTCAGAAGATTAATTTTAGGCACTCTGTCCATTCTGGAAGGCCATTAGGTACTACTGGGCCAGCTTAGCTCTATAATAATGAAGTCTGGGTCACTTCCTTTATTTTCTTTCATCCAGAAACAGAATAAAAGTTGTGACTTCTCTGTTGTCCCTTTGGATTTCAGTGATGTAATGAGGGTCAGAATAGGATCTCCTACAAAGAATAGGTGAAAACACACCACCATTGGATGCTCACAGCTTAAATTGAATCAGGATTTAATTCAATGAGCCTTGTCCTGTGAGCTGTTAATTGCTGATGCCTGGTGAAGTACCTTTAAAGATATAGGTATATTTTTTATTGTCCTTAAAGAGAGTTCTTGAATGGATCCAGTTTTAAACATTTTCACCTGCTATATGTATCATAAAAGACTACTGGGAGTCAAATTCTTTCTCAGTAGGATTTACAGTCTTAAGACAGATTCACAACATTCCTCATATCCACAGATTTACTTACAGTTGAAGAAGCAGGGCTGAAGATTTCATAGGAATTCAACACATGCAACACATTCACACAGTAGTTCTACCATTACAGACACAAATTAGTTACCTCTCTAAAGGAAAATGTCCCACATCAATTTCTTTAATGGTACAAGTAGAAGGAATACGTACAGTTCACGTTGAACACAACTGTCTACTTCATATCCCTAATTATTTTTGAAAAGTATATATATATATATATAAATATACAACTACATAAAAATTTTGGAAGAAATTAAAATACCTGAAAGGTGAGACATGGCATAAATTAAAAAAAAAAAAAAAAATTCCTCTAAAAGCAGAGGAAAAATCACCACTAAAAAGTATAAAATGTTTGTGTTCATATCTGGAATTTACCAATGATCTTGCACACTTTGAAGGTTGAGGCTTTTTGTGTTTTGAGGGACTTTTTCGAACAAATCTCTTCACATTAAAGAAAATGTGCAGCTGTACCTTTAACATTTTATAATTATAAGGGAGACAGAAAGTGTTGGAACAGGGAAGTGTGTGTGAATGGGGGTTAGCATGCTGAGACATTGTATTTCAGCTGTGAAAATCAATACTTGCTCCAGAGATAGGGCACTTGATCAGAAAGGATATTGCAAGATACAAAAGAGCAGATATGAAATACCATTCCTGTGAAGTTCATTTCTTGCACTTATTACATCAGTTCAGCAGAAAACATGGTGTGCATGAAACTATGGCAGTGCCAGCAATTTATTATTGCTCTTCCAAGATTTTTAGAAGATTTGGATGAGATTTCAGCTGAATTGTGCTTTGTGCTCCTACTTCAACAATAATTAAAAACCTGGAGATCTAGATGATGCATTTGGGAAGGGCTCCTTGTGTAACAAGATCTTTTTGTCTTCTTCCCATTTAACACAGCTGTAGTCTGGTATGATTCTGCCCAGAAAACTAGACCAATATTTCATCAAAGAAGAAGAAATTTTCAGGATTTTTTTCTTAAATTTCTACTTTTAAGAAGACATTTTATTGGGTTTTATAGGAGAAAAAAGAGATGCAGAAGATAAAATTGACCCTGGGAACACATTACATTTTAAGACTGTTCTTTTTTCACACTGGTAATTGCAAATGGGTGTGTCCCCTTTATGTTTCTCACATTCTTGTTTCTGGCCAGCAATTTTATCCTGAGTCTGACAAAATTTTACAAAAGCACCATTAGATAGACATATAGATAGATATAGATATAAAAAAGCTGATTTTAGGTGGTTTCCAGACAAAGAAGATTCTTGCTGTGGAAAAAGTAGGACCTCTTCTCCCTGGAACAGAAGAGGAAATACATTTATACCAACAAAAAACATATCACCCGCAGGCTTTCATCCTCTTGGATTGCTGCAAGGACCAGTTTCATGACTAGGGCTGTGTCTGAACTTGGCCAGTCAAACACTGTGCAACCTATGAAGACTTTGTCTTCATGTTGATAAAAGTTTCCAATATATATGGCGTAACTTGAATTCCATTAAGAAAGTACCTCTGTGTGTATCAAGTTCTGTTATTTATTAGTTGTTTCTAAAAAAGTGTAGTAGCAGCCAAGCTTAACTTCATTTTGATGTTTGTGAACAAAAAGCATGCTTTAAGTATTACATAAGTAACAGAGAAACTTCAGACAGGATTGTATTTGGGTTGAGTGGCTTTATTTGGTGGAGTAGGAACTTTACTGGTTTTTACCATCTTGTTTAAAAACATGAACTTAAACTTTAAAAAAATTAAAGTTTTAAATTTAGAACTTCTTAAGTAGAAATAAATTAAGATAAACAAAGAGCACTGAGACATTGCAGTGGGTGCCCAGAGAAGCTGTGGATGCCTCATCCCTGGAACATCCCAAGGCCAGGTTGGAAGGAGCTCTGAGCAACCTGGTCTAGTGGAAGGTGTCCCTTTAAGACGGAGAGGTTGGAACTGGATGATTTTTAATGTCCTTTCCAATGTTTCATAAGATTGTATGAAGATTTGGTAAAGCTTTTTTATACTCAGGGCCCTGCACATCAACCCACAGACACCCACACCACGATTTCACTGTACCACATTGTCCTTTCCTGACCAGGAATCAGTCACTCTCAACTTCATCACAGAAGTGGAGCAAAATTGATAAGGGTCAAAACCCTCTGTCTCAATTTTTGACTTTCTGACTCTGCCTGATCTGGGGTATTTTCCTGGCATAGTCTTTGACCAGCCAAGTTCAGATAGAGACCTGCTCACAAAAATGGTCCTTGTAGCAGTGTAAGGGGTGAAGCCCCAGGGGTGAAATGTTTTTTACTGTTAAAAGTGCATTTCCCTTCTTTTCCCACTTTGTCAGTAAAACAGCATCTCTGACTCTCCTTCCCTGACAGAGCTGTGCTGGCAGAAGGCTGTGTCATCGGCAGTTTTCAAATTGCAGCTGGTTGCTAGCCCACTCCTGCAGTAGAGTTGTGACACTGACACTTCCATGCAGCTCACAGCAAAAGATATATTTAACTTTGAATAATAGCCCAGAAAGAAGGTGGAAAAGACAAGTGAAATGGCCTGTTCTGGCAATCATTCCTAAGCTGGTGTTAATGTCTTTGGATTGCAAAGTGGAGAAAAATAAATAGCTGAAGTGTTTTACCGATTAATGCAAAGCAAATAACTCTCAACAGCCAGGGTCAATGACTGTCACTGTTGCAGCTGTGATCATCACGCAAACTGTCCTCACTTCATTCGTGTAATGTCCTACACCTGCACGCTGGCTGTAAAGAGTCCCCAAAGTGCCTGCTGAGTCACAACAAATGGTCCTGGAATGGGAGGAGACGTATCAGTTTAACTGCCCAGATAGCAATGCTTGTTGGGGCACATTTGGTTGTCATCCAGAGGGCACTGACAAAAGTTTTTTGCCACCAATGCCATCCTTACAGCTTCTCCCTTCTCACCCATCACAGGCCTCTCTAAGAGAGAAAATAACTAGCTGACTGAATTAAATCTAACAAATGTGACATTCACCCTTTTTTTTTTAATGCTTGTCAATAACAATATACTATTCATGTTTCTGTTTGAACATAATCCTAGAGATTAGCAATTAGGAGGAAATAATAGGGCCTGATCTTATGTGATATGGAAAGCATTATTGTTCCTGCTATATACATGGAGAGAAAATTGGAAGGGGCTCAGAAAAAGGACTAAAAGGATAAGACATGCCTTCTAAACATGGCTCATAGGCAGCTCTGACTATCTAGCTTATTAAAGAGAAGGCTAAGATGTGATTTGATTGTAGTCAATACATGTGTAAAATTTCTCACAGAGACTTTTGTTAGCTAGAAATCGTTGCATAAAAGCTTCAGGGGCTGGAAGACGTTCCTGGTGTAAAGCACATTTGTAAAAACAAAGCTAAAATAACTTTGAGTCATGATGGACTCACAATTACCTAATGTCATTTCATCAAGATTTCATTTCCCCCCACCCTATGAAGGTCATGCTATAATTCATCCACGAGATAAGTATTTGCTGTACAAGCTAATGAGCAAAATTCATTGGTTAAACTGCATCACGGTAATACTGATCTCTGTTCTTATAAATCTACCCACATCTCAGAAATGAATTTTGCTTCCCTTTTTGTTTCTCCACCATTGATGCAGTGGTTCCTAAGATCTTCCTTCAGAATATACTGAAGTTTAAGAGTTTTAAAATCCTAACTCTCATAGCAGCCACCTTAAAAATTTTACACAAGTGCCTGGTCACCATAAGGAGAGAACTGGGGAGTGTTCTGTCACCTCCAGGCATAGCTAAGACTTCTAACAGCAATTTTCTGAAGTGAGAAGTTCTGCAGTATTTTCTGCTGTAAAGTCTAATATGATTTTTAGATGATAAACAAGTTAAAATACTTGTGAAATGAAGATAAAACAAAGATAAACCTGAGCTTACTGCCATTTAATTTTGGAGGTATCTGCCACCCATCTGTGTGTTACAAGACACAATATAGGGGCAAAAAAGCTTTTTTTTTTGCTTAAGCTGCAACATCTTTTGCTTTTATTGGGAACTGGAAGTTCTTGGTTCAGACGTCAGTGTCTTGGCCAAGATAGCATCTATCACATTTAGATACTGAGGCTTAATTCAGTGCATGGTCAGTCAACCATGAAGTTCATATTTGGTTCTGGATATTAAGTTCCCAGGCATTCAAGGAGGCTTGTGTCTGTGGAGTTGCTCTGGGCCCATGTCTAGTGCAACGTGAAAGAGACTAAAGTACATTGGTGCCTCTCAGGAGCCTTCAGTCTGTAAGCCTGGCCCTTACTATACACAGTTGAGTTTGGTGCCACACGCCAAAGAGGGTGCTAAACCATAAGCACCAAATGGGAATGACAACAAGAAATGTGGCTAGCACTCAAATACTGTGAATTTTCACAGCAAACCAACAACATGTTATTTAGCACCGGTTTTCTGTAATTGTGATACAGTGAGAAAAATCACAGTGTTCAATGGCCCTTAAACTCTCCTTTCCATCTCTGTGATGGGGTCATATTGTGGTTGATATGTAGGGTGCATGGGGCCATAATATAAAACATGCAGAAATAATGGATGACTCAGGATCTGTTAGAGAACCTTTTTGTTTCCAGTGCTGTTACTGCTTCAGTTGTTTGCCTGTGCCTTTGCTGCAGTATTTAGAGAAAGGAGCACAGTTCCTTTGCCGCTTCTGCTGTGTTACCACCAACCATTATCTTCCTTTGAAATCTCTGAAACATGGGGGTGTGCCTGGTCCATTCAGCACTGAAGGATGTTGCAATGCATTGGGGCATTTTCATGCCAGTCGTAAGACTGGTTACCTAGGCAAATCACTAAACATCTACGAAAAGTCTGAGAAATTTTGCATTAACTTCAGTTATGTCTGAAGAGATGAGAATAAGATTGATAGATGCTCACTGGGAAAAGAAAAATACCCAAAGTTTTCTACTAGGCAATTTGCAGAAATCATGGGGAAAAAAGAAGTGGTTAAGAATGTGGAAATTTAGGTCAAAGTGAGCTATGAAAATGGAAAAAAAGTTTTAGGCAGCCCATTTTACTGCCAAGAGAAAATAGGATTATAAAATACAGAGGGAGAAGTGGACAATGTCAGTAGAATGAACTCAATATCTGAAAAAAAAAGAGTCCGGAGACTAAGAAGTTATGAGTATTGTTCATAACAGGCAAAGCTGGGTAGTATTTTAGTGAAAATCATAGGGCAAAAAGCACAGTTGTAAAGGGCAAAGAGAAATTGCAAATGTCAAACAGACTATGTCAATTTCTACATAAAGAAAAGATAATGAGTTTTAGTCAAGAGAGATTCATGGGAGGGGAGCTAGTTGGCACCTGAGCTGCTCCTGAGACATCATTCCCTAAACATTGTGGCTCTAAACCCAGCATAAACTCAAAATCACAGCAAACTCTTTAGCATTTTGTTTGTGTTGTCTGGAGCACTGGAAAGATTCACATCAGGTGCAAATGCATAGGTGCTTCTAAAACCTCTGAGATACTCTTCTTGACTATTTACATGTAAAACAATTTCTACAGTCATGAAACATCACTCTTTATCATCACCACTAGGTTTGAAACACCAGCATCTGTCATCATTCTTTGATGAGAGATGCCTTTTTCCAGCCTTGATCTTTCCCCTGACACATTGGATTTCTGGCCATTGTCCTGTTCCTCCCCTGAAGTCCTTAGACCCATCTGAATTATTTCAGCCACTTTCTGAGTTGTTTTCCTTCTTTAGAGCACACCACAGGGTGTTCACAGAATGTTTCATGGGCCCAGAACAAAATTTTGGATGTGTTTCTGCTCTCCAATACTATGCAACTTAGAGAACTCAGCTCTCAGTTTGAAAACACAGTGCTCTGATGAACAGCTAGAAATTACAGATATGTATGCACTTGAGGACATTGTTATGGCCTAGTTAAACTGAAATAAATTGCACACTTCTAGACTTGCAAGTTTTCTACTGGGAATACTTCACTGTAGAAACATGTTCTAAATATTGGCCTAAATGGGAGAGTAGGACCCAAGTGAAAATCATTGATCAGCTTTGGAATGAAACATTGTTCTTTAAATATGAATGGGTTTGCAAATGAGAATTCTACAATGTGGAGCACCATTTTATTTTTATTATTATTATTACTATTATTATTATAAGCAAACAAACAAACAAGCAAACCTACTGAGCACAGTAATTGAAGTATACTTCATCCTGATCTGCAAATTAATCAGAATAAGGTACAAGACACTGAATGGGGAAGTACATTTATCATTTAAAGAGGCACCTACAAATGCTTTAGCAATCTGAAACTGAAGTTCTACGGTCCAAAAAAGGTGAGACAGCATTCATGGATGTGAATATACAGCTACAGGATATACTGACATAGCTATCAATGTTTTGGTAAATAATATCTTTTCTGTGACAAAAATAAATCCATTTAATATATGGGGGTATATGTGGCATTTTTTTGTTTGGCTATTTTTTCCTCAGAAGTGTAAAAGAAAGAAAAAAGGTGAAATCTTCCACTTTGGAATTAAAAATACATGTTTTAAGCTGCAAATCCCTTTCTCCTCCAACAGTTTTCAAATATGTTTTGCTTGTGATTGAGGAAGGGGAGGAGGAACAAACTGAACTTTTCTCTTTTAACTCTCAGTGTTTTCTATCAAAAAATATTGATACAAATCTATTAAAAACTGTATCAAACATGATCCCTGTTGTAACTTCATACACATACACACAGTGATATCAACCACAAGGAGTACATGACTAAATTCTATATTAACTGTACTTTTATTTTGTTATTCAACCTGTCTAGAAGAAATGGTCTAAAAAACAGAGTTTAGGTGATAGTTGAGACCCTCTAGTTCAAAGGATTTATTCAGGGTAGTGAACACTGATCTTTCAGTGTTGAATGGTGAAAAAAATAAAGTCACAGGCACATATTAATTCAGTCTACCTATGAAAGGGGAAGCAACATCCCGCTCCTTATACTTGTGCACAGGAACAGATAGGCAACACATTGAGTAAGAAATAAAATAAAAGCAGCAGAAATGTTTAATAGTCACCTGAAGTTTGGAATAGATCCCCTTAGCTGTATTCTCCGGCTATGAAATTTTGTCGTTTATTTGCTTTCTTTTGGAGAAAGCCAGCTGCTAACAGGTTAATCCCCTAGCACAGTATCACACCTGCAATTGCTTTGCTCTCCTGAGCTCCCAGCAGACAGTCTACAGCTCTGCTGATGTAATGCTGGTTGGCTATGCTTTAACTTTCCTCTTTGTGCTCTCTGTATGTACCCACTTTATTACAAGAGAGAAAGATAACCCATTTCCAATCCATCTATCCCAATACCATAAGAAGCTGAGGCAATAACAATTATCTCTATCCTTACATTTTCTCTCTTCTCTGAATAGCTCTTGTACAGTAATGAATTGTAACAGCTCCTTCACACAGATTTCTCTCCCATATAATTAATGTCCTAAGATATTCTATTTACTGGTGAAGCAGTTTGAATCAAGAAGTGATTACTTTTGAAGTAAACAGAGCTGCTAACCACATTTCACAAAGACGACGGCAGTTTCCCTTAAAAAAAACAAACCACAAAAAAATGCCCAACCAACCAAAACACCAACAACAAAACACACAAAAAAACCCAAAAACACAGACAAAAGACAAAAAATGGATCTTTCAAAAACCACACTGTGCACTGCGATATTTTGCCTTCATACAGACCCCTTCCATCAACCACCATGTATTTTTTTCTGTCATGTTTTTGTTCTACAGTTAGAACAGGGACTGTCTTAATCAGCAGACTGGTTTTGAACTCTGGATATTCACAGGTTGAATTAGAATATTTTACTTTCCTGCAAATCAAAAATGTAGTCAGATCCACAAGACATAAGAAGGCACAGTTTTCCTGAAAGATTCCCAAGGAAACATCTGAGTGAAATATTTTCTGTCCTTAATATGTGTGATAATATACTTAATATTCTTATGGAATTGTAGAACAAAATGAGCATGTACACAAAATGAGATAACTGGTGATATCTGGCTCTGGATTGATAGCCCAGAAGACTCCTCGTAGCTTAGCCCCTACAGCCTGAGCAAGGGCAGAGGAGACTCTCCATTTCATAGAGGAATTGCCTCTGAAGGCATTCCTTATTCTCCTGCCCAACCTACTTCCTAACTCCTGGGTTTGAGTCTTCTAGAAAGGCGTATGAATGTGTGTGAAAGGATATATTAGGGGTGAGATGGCTGACACTGCCCATTGCAAGGAACATATAAAAAGCTCCTGTTTCTTTTCATGTATTTACAACACTACGTGTAATCGTGCTGCACTGTGCTTCAGACATACAAAGCCTGATCCAGCTCTTTGAGAAGTTGAGGGAAGTGCTTCTTCCCAGCATTTGCTTATGGTAAAGATATTTTCCTGAGAAATCAGAACAGATCATCCATGACTCTTTCTCCTCCCCGTTAGGAATTGAGGTGTTTCATGGTTTAGGATAAACCACAAGCACTAGGCAGTGTAAGTCATAACTGTTCTGTCACCTGAACAGTTGCAGCTGGTCTGAATCCTGAAAGTATTACAGTGACTAATACTCCCAATGCCTTTTACTGTCCCTGAGCCTATGCTACTCCTAGCAATAATGATGGTAACTCAGCTTAGGAAAACTCAGTCAACAAACAGGAATGGTTCCTATCTAGATAATAAGAAAGGAGACATTTCACTAGAAAACTATGCATTACTCTTCAGAGGCACCAAACATGCCCTGTTTCTGGTACAAAGACCCTATGCATCTAGTTTACACCCTCAGAAGCACTCTGTGGTTCCAGGGTTCCACATTTCAGATACTGAGAAATCTAAATTAGACTTCTGAAAAAACCATCAAGGTGTGGTCTGGGCATGCTAACAAGAGTGGTGCTTGCTTTCTGAGACTTTACAAACACCATCACAGGATCCTGTATTAGCACCTCCAAACATAACCTGAGGTCACAACAGGGAACTGAATCTGAAACACTCATATTGTCATTAAATGTATTTGTTCTCTGTTTTGAGCTCTTTACATTTTCTAGGTCATATTTAATCGTTTGCAATTCACCGGTGGATCTCTTTAGTAAGGACATGTCTGTGCCTGTAGCAGAGGACATCATTTCACATTCATGAGAAACAAAGCACCTAGTAAGTCTTATAACATCAATAGATACTTGTGGCATTGCATCTTCCTAATCTCCTTCCCACCCTATACCCTTCACTGTCTTTCCCTACTTTGTTTGCCTTTGAGGTGTTTGGAAATCCTTGGCACTCACATTTTAATATTCATCTCCACAGTTTAGTGGAGGATCTACTTATTCCAGCAGCTGATTTAAAAGGGAGAGACAGCTAAAAGGAGTAACTAATTAACAGGATATTCTTACAGAGTAAAAGGAATTGTATTCCAGCAGTAATTGTGGTAAAGGTGTGCTAATAGCAAATAGATTACTCTATATATTACTCAGACCTGTGCATCAGGGTCTGGAGATTTGCTCTGGATTCTCAGCTGAGAAGGCTCAACAACTGCAAAGTAGAACAAGCCTTAACAAGTGTCCAGGTTTGGACTAATGGAGCAATATGACCTCATAGCTTCATTAGAATATTTCTCCTTTCCAAGCACTTGGGCTGGACATTACCCAGTCTACAGAATTACAGATTTATTTAAATACAGTGAAAGTCCCACAGGTGGTAGTGGTAGGAGACCCATATGCTTCCGTGCTCACACACAGACGGAATACGTAATAGACACTGAACAGCTGAAAATGTGAAATATGGACTCCTTTCCTCCTCAATCTTTTGCAAATGCTTGCAGAGCTCCACTGGCAAAAACTGCAGTGGCAACTTGGATCTAGATTTCATCATAATATAAATACTAATTATGTCCCATCTCAAACAGGAAAGTCAGGCCATTATTATAGCACTAATTATCTGCCCATCCAGTATCTGTGCAGTTTCAAAAATATTTATCTTCTTTGAAAAGAATTATGTTTTCCTCTTTCTGGTGTCTATTTAAAACTTCAGTACATAACTGAGTTTCTGCTACATCAAGTTGTGCATAGCATTCTTGCTCATAAGTTTCATCACTATGTTAAAAAAAATCCTCTTATTATTTTACCAAAATATCAGCTATTTATGTATTTTCAAAAGGATGATGCACAACAACACAATTTTTAAAATTATTTATAATTGTCATTATTTTGTAAACAATAATTTCCCCCCACAAGAAGAGAACAGAAGGAATACAAAATTACTGTTAACTACCTTTCCAGCATACTTGTCTATCTGTAACCTTTTAAAATTATTTACTTTACAAGGTACATATAAGGCCACATTGGTTCTGCAATTATCCCTTTGTACAGACCTGGTTTGAGCACTGCTCTTTCTATCTCTGATAATCATGAAGCATTGGGTAAAATAGCTCACTCTTTGTTCCAATTGCCTCTAAATAGTTACATACACCAGATATGATCTCAGGGTTTCAAAAAATCCTTTTAAAAAGTTTTTCAAAACTCAGATGGCGTGTCTTATCATTAATTTTAAAGTTTATGGAGATTGGGTTTCTTTTCCCCTTTAATAGCATGGAGATTAGATTGTCTTAGTACATGGGATACGCAATTTTCTCTTGTAAATGGTGGAGAACTGCTTTCTTGGGAGGTAAAATATATGAAAAAAATTAAGATAAATAACATTGCAAGCTATTTGAATCCAAGAATAAGGTAAGATTTTTGTTTAGAAGCTGTCTGAATATAGAATTGCTTTTTTCCTTTTTGAATGATAGAGTAATCCACTTCTGTAGTGGAATTTGATTGTTAATAAATGTATAAATAATAAAAAAAATTTATGAGGCTTGTATGGAATTAGTTTGTGCTCTTATTTACTTATTTTCTTTTGAAGAACACCATAGTTCAAAGTTCAGTTGAGAGAAGAGAAAGAAGGAGCACATCTGTGTACTTTTCTTTAATTTGCAATTGATTTTTTTTTTTTTCCCAGGGGCCTGTGTTGCACAATCTTAAATGAATCATGAACAAATAAGTACTCAAAAAAAGGGGAACAACATAAATGACACTTGAGGCTGGAGGCCTTTGTTCAACTATATACAGAATATATCCTATTAAAGAAATAACATTATGTGTCCTACCATTTGCTTACTAAAATATATTTTATGTTAATTGTTCACAGTGCAAAATTGCATGCAAACCTTTGCACTGCATTTACTCAGGGAAGAGTCTGGATGAAATATCTGGTAGATATAAAATACTGTTTTCTGTAAAACCTGTGTGAAGAATGGTGAGTTGAGGAAGGACAATATTAAGGTGAAGCATCCTAACTTTCCTGATTCCCTGCCCTAAGGAGAAGCCTCCTGTGTAACTTCACAAAAGAAGCATTTTCTGTCTCACCTTTAGTTTCCCACTTGCAAATAAATTACATTATTTTGTCATTCTCCTCACTGTCATTACATTGAGAAATTTTTCAGACTCTGACTGCCTCAATAAATGTTTATAAGATGCTTAAGAATTTGGGACTGTAGTGTTCCTTGGACAGTTATTTCTACTGTAAAACAAATGAAGAATAAAGAGAAAAGCCTACTCTCAAACTTGTGCTGCGCAGAATCTTGCCAATATAGCCAGGAACCATAAGTTCTCTACTAACCTGTTGAGACATCCATGCATTGGCTTCAGTGAAAAACTCTCTGAAAACCTTGCATGATGTTAAGCTATGTTATTCACATCTTTTGTCTATGATTCATGCTTTTATCTGGTCTGTGGAAAAGTGTGCACAAAAATACCCCCAAAAAACCAAAAATGAACAAACAAACAAAAAAACCCCAACAAATTCATTTTATTTCTAAATTACAGTAGGGTTTTCTGTTTTGATTTTGAGATAGGGAGGAACTTATGTTTTATTTTAGGGCTGTTCTTCTGTCCAAATGGAACATCACTCCAGCTGGGGGAAGAGAACTGCAAAACACACCTGGTGCTGGAAGTCCCATCACCGTATGTCATAAGTGTGCTTTCTGTTCCAGGTTTATGCTAGAATCTGTATAGCATTTGGATGTCAAACAAGTTGATGCTCTTAATTTTTTTCATTATACTTTTTTTTTCTTTATAATTTTTTAATTGTCTGAGTACAGACTCTGAAAATCCTCTCTGACATGACCAGCCATCAAGCAGATTATCCTAAGAGACAAGACAATTGACACAGTCTTTATCCTTAAGCTCTTTGGCTGCTCATTCAGATTAGGTTGAGCTCTTTGAGTTAAATACAGAAGATCTTTAAAAGTCATAAACTGGTTTCCTGCAAAAGACAGTATAGGAAAGAGAGGGCAATTCTGGTGTTTTCATTGTAGCTAGTGGAGCTAGTGCTGAGCAAGTACACTGTGCTGGTTTTTGTGCTTGTCAGACTTCTTTGAAAGCAAACAAATCCATGCTTAGAATAAAGGTATTTATTTTTATAAATGAAACTGGAGGCAGCTGTTCTATCAAATGGGGCTAATTCTACTACCTTGGACATGTGTTTTAGCCAACCATCAGTCGAATTGCTCAGATTTACTGATATATACGAGTTTTGCCTCGTATATAGGCACAAGAGGAGCACAGCAGACATCTTAGGCTCACTTTTTGATCTGTAAGTATTCTACAAACACCTGCCAGAAATCTGCAGGTAAGATCATACCTGCAGGTTTTGTAAACAACTTTTGCTACAGCTGTTTCCTGAGAAATACTAGTGTTGATTTTCCAAAAGGAGCAATTCTTCCTAAACATGGACTCTGTCAAATTAAAATGGGCTATATCCCTCCAGAGGAAACAAGAAGTGCAAATACATGGCAGCAAAGCTGCACATAAGATATAGTTAAAATGGATTTGATTGTTCTAACTTAATGCTTTGTATTATATTTTGTCTGTCAACTTGGCACTTAGACACTGAAGCAAAATCCACTGAATTAGGAGAACCCTCTGCCCCGTAACTTTCTAGTTCAGTTCAGTCAATGGGACAAGTAAATGTCAGTGCAAGAGGAGCTTTATCCAAAACAGAGAAATACTTGCATGCATCTGCAGCCAGGCTTCTGCTCATTGCTAAAGAAAAACAGATCCCTGTGTTTCCAAAGGGCTCTTCAAGGCATGCCGTGTGGGACCCTTCTTCTGGCTGTGCCAGTAAGCACCACGCTGGTACTGCCTCAGCTAGAAGCCACCCTCAGCATCCATTGCAACTCTGCAGCTGTGTTAATAATATTTGGTGACTCCTTTGTTTCCAATTTGAATCTAAAATGTGCAATCTGTACAGGATATGAGCTTATTTCTAAATCCCGATGGATGAATGTTCTGTATCTTAATAAATTATTTGTGGAATATAAAATCTAGTTACAAATTAAGGTGTCTGTTCTGATGTGAGTTTATCTTGGATAATGCTGACACTTGCTGGAGGGCTCAGATAGTTTTTAAGCTGTACTGGATTTGTCCCTTTCCTCCTCTAAATGGAACAGACAAAAACTGGCATCTTTGGTATTAGACAGTCTGAAAAGACCATCAAAACACTTGCAGTGTTGGTGATGAAGAAAAATAGTAATTTTTAGTCCCTAATTTTTTTTTTTTTCTACATGTTTTCTGCAGTACATATAACTCAGGGAAACAGTAATCCTTTTTGTTTGTGAAATATGGTATGACAAGGAATAGTTCAAAGGAATATAATTTCATTTTTTTAATGCTCAATAAGGATAGGACCTGCAGCAAGAATCAGCCCAACTCTTGTTGTCTGATTCAAAATGTACTGAAGTTCAAAGAAGTTTTACTTACCACTTGAAAATATTCTGGATCAGACTAGATTTGGACATAAGGGTCTGTCTACAAGTCAGGGGAAGAAAAATAAGATCACAGAACCAATCTTAGAGGAGGAGACAGAAACACCATCACAGCGGTCATTGAAGTTAGGCAAAAAAAAACCATTGGAGAGGTGCCATAGTATTTATAAATTGTGTAATTGCTGAAGTGTTCCCTGCTCCCTGCAGGATTTTGGGGACATATGACAAGGGATGGAGCAGCAAAGCATGGACAGAACTGTGATTTCAAACACTCCAGGAGTTGTGTTTGCTACAATGACATTAGGGAAAGGATGCAATATGATAGGTGTTTCTTTGATGATGGTTCCTGGGGTTGAAATGCTTATAAAGGTGATCTCTTCACTCTCCCTTTTCCTGTGGTCAGCACTTTCACCAAGAGGTATTATTCTAATGAAAGAAAATCACTCATTTTCTTTGGCAGAAAATTGTTCCTTTGTGTGTCATCGGATCCTTTCCATCATGCTATGAAAAATGAGCACTTCCTGCAGATTCTTTATTTTTCATTAGCTTGACTTTTAAAATCTTTTGCCTTTAACATATAAAGTTTTCATTAAATAGTTTTGTTTAACATATCCCATCTCAGTACATTTGGAGAACTCATGCCTCAGTCTGTGTTAAAATTCAAAACTCAGGGCTGCACCATGCTTCTACAAAGAACAATTGCCAAGGTACAAATAATGCTACAAGAATGGGATGCCAACTGTGTGCTGAAGGTGCCAGCTGACCTAACATTTTGATCCAGAAAGAAGTGGAATGTTTGAAACAGTTACCACAGAAACTTTTTTTAAAGCATTTTCAGGTAACATCTGGATGTTAGCAAAATAAAAAAAAGAAAATAGTTTTCAATTTACTCAAGATTTCCTGTGGGAATAGGAAGCGAGTGGGAAAAACACATCACCCCTTTTTATTACTATTATTTTTAGTAGCAGTTGTAATGTTCAACACTGTTTCTCACAGGATTTGGGAGTATACCATTCTGTCCTTCTTGAGATCTTTAAATGCAAATGTAGTCTATAAAATGGGCAAGAAACAATAAAGTGCCCATTACAGCAAGCTTTTTAGCCTACTGAAATGAGATATTGATAGTACAGTTTATATGCAAATGTCCTTATTGGCATCTGAAATATAACATTTGACCAGGCTCAGCAACCTGTATTTAGGCTTCAAATCTTCTCACCTTCTGGTGTTTACAAGTGCAACTGGAAATGTAGCTATAAATATTGAATAGCATCTAAATGTTCAGAAAAATAAAAGGCTTAGGGGAGAGCTTTAACTATTCACACTTCGTGGGAAAGATGATTTTATCAATAGAATTAGAGGTTACTGTAAGAGCTAGGTCTAGGATATCCTTAATGTTTACTTTAATATTATTCAAGTGGTAACATCTAGGGATGAATTTTGAAGACGAATCTCAGAAGGCTGGGATTCACACCATGCAGCTTTTGCCACCCAATAACGAGTTGACTATTCTGTCTCTACAGATACAAAGAAAACTAGATACTTCTGGAAACCTGTACATCTCATCCTATAAGTGATTTAGAGTAGACAAACACTTTCCACATGGATGAAGTTAGAGAAAACATATATGGTTTCAAAGGGTAAAAATGGTCATAAATAAATTAAATTGTTTTACTTAATATTGTAAAGGAGAGTTAATGACGACTGAACAGTCTCTCAACAAGTTGCTGTTTTGTTCCTTAGTTGAGTTTAGGAGCAATATTTATTAAAGCCCTTTTTGTCGGATTTCAGGGCTTCAAACACCTCACTTTCCATCCCCACAGAGGCACCCACAGCCCTGATTTCAGGGTATCACTGCAGTTTGCCCTTAACACAACTGTCACCAAGCAATTTCTGGTGCTGCTATGGCTCTCAACTCAGCATGAGGGAGGAAAGCTGCTTTTTCACATATATGCCAAGCTGTTCTTTGCCATAGACAGAGCTTTATTCGTGCATTGCCCAGGAGTACCTCAACCATTCTCAAGAGAGCACAGTTGTTCTCATTAATTTAGAAGTCCAAGATTTCCCCTGTAATAAGCAGTCACTTCCACAGATTCCTCACTTTCCAGCATGACCTGAAAGGAGAGCATGTTCAAGCCCCTGCCTTATCACAGCCTCTATAGTTACCCAACCAATTTTTCTTCTTCCAGGTGACCAGAGATGCCTAGAGGGTGATGCTGTTGCCAGAGCAACCACTTTCTTGACAGCCTAAGGGTTCTATCATGAGAATGCTTATTCTACTAGATGCTGTTGTTTGAATGGAGATCCACCTCCACTTAATGATCTTCAGATCTCAAGCCTATGCTTCCTCCTCTCCTAATCTCAGCCCTCTTGAAAAAGCAGAGGGGCCAGGGAAATGGCAGAGGTAGAGGGCTCTGCATCCACATGGTGCTGTCATTTTAAGATCAGAGAACCCACACACCACATTTGTAGGTTATACAGATACATCTCAAGTATATAGCTTCACTCTTATCCAAGGGAAAACATTGAAACTCATTAAAAGGATGTATACAGTGAACATTTTGTCTGCATAACTCATTCCCAAAATACTTAGTCTGCATAGCTCATTCCCTTTTGCATCCATGCGCTCAGAAACATTCAAGCTTTTATTTAAATAAGGCATTTATTTATATAATCATATATATACCATGTAAAAGAAATAACAAGTGTGTTAACATATGATATCTAATATATAATGTGCAATGTTATATATAACACGTAATATACAGTAAGCAACACATTATAAAATATAATTTGATTAGGTATATATCTATGAACAGACCGATAATGAAAGATATTAAAAAATTAATGAAACTGGCTGGCATTCAACTGTAAGGTGAGTAGGAAGACGGATTCCATATGGGGAGGCTGACTCTTTTTGGCTTATTACAGCTTTTCAGATATCTTTGTCTGAAGGCTCTGGTATTTGACATTTTTAGACTAAGAACTGTAGACAAAGAAGGACTCTAAAAGCCATAATTCTGGCCTTATGTTCCTGCAACAAACCAGTGCAAGATTTTCTCATTTCCTACAAATAAATTGTATCCCAATGGTAAAAAAAACCCCACACCCAATTAGGGAAGTATGTGTCTCCATCATAATTTTTCATTTATTGAAGACACAGATGTTAATTTTCTACCCAGTTTCTTTACCTTTATTGCTGCTTGTCCTGTAGCCTGTTTACCCTTTGAAAGGCAAGAAAAATGTGCAGTGTTTTCCTCTGCATTCTCCTTAAGGAATAAAATAAGGTTTAAGAGTAAATTCTTTTATAAGCCAAATAAATTACAAGTGAGTGCTGTGGAGAGGTGCATGGTAAATTGATTTCTGTGTACAAACTGTCCTTTTTTTGTGATTTGTTGATAAAATTTTAATGTTCAACATGTTAGAACTGTTAACCACATCATCAGGACGTGGGAAATGTTTTCACTTAACTGTTTGGTTTTTTTTCCTTTCATCACTTTATTTTTAAAAGCAATTTCTAACATAATATTAGAAATCTTGCACTTCAGGTAAGCAGAAAATAGAATCTTTGGTCATTATGAAAAATACAACACAGTACAAACTTTCATATCTCAGCTATTGCAGGCTTGGATATCTGGCTATCTCACAATCAGGAGGTATGGAAGTTAAAATTAGTACTAAAACTAGAAGAAAACATTAATAGGAAAAACAACCAAACCAAACAAAAAAAAAACAAACCAAAAAAGAACCAAACCCAGTCCTTTAAATATTGTTTCAAATCTTCTTGGTAAAATGTTAATAACCTCTTAAATTTATTATTTAAAAAGTCCCAACAGATGGAACATATTCAAATCTTCAAACACATATGTAAGAAGATAAAGAGGTAATTGAGAATGTTCTGTCAGAATATGGAATTGAAAGTTTCTAGGAAGGTTTAATAAAGTTTGATAGAAAGTAGAAGAGGGAGAGAGAAGTTCCACATCAGAAACTATTTGTAGGAATAAGGAATACTAGAAACACTAAACATGTATAATAGCTCATTCTAGGGTTGAGTCACAGGGCACTTGAAAAAATGAAGACTTATGCTTATTTCTCAGTTTGAACTACAATAGTACCAAACAGTCTAAAAGAATTTTTGAAGATCCAATATACAAAATATTGTACATAGACATTTTGGTTCTGGCAGCTGTTGCATGGAAGAAAAGAACCCCAGAAAGTTCCTGTATGAAAAGAAAATTTTAAAAGTGGGATTGATCAACTTAAAAAGGTTATAGACTCTTTGATAATTTTAGTCAGGATTACAATCACAAGGAACTCTTCTCTTTTCAAGAGGGATTATGTCAAAATATTGAGTCCAGTCTGTGTCTTTCAAGCTTCTCTCTCTGTCCTTTTTAGAGTTTCATTTTTAATTCTTCCTTTCTTCTCTTTCTTTTCTTCCTCTCTCTCCCCTCTCTTTCTCTCTCTTTCCTATTTTCTGTCTTTCTGCATCTTTTTTCTTTCTTTCTTTCCTTTCTTTCCTTCTTTTTTCTTTTCTTTTCTTTCTTTCTTTCTTTCTTTCTTTCTTTCTTTCTTTCTTTCTTTCTTTCTTTCTTTCTTTCTTTCTTTCTTTTTCTCTTTCTTTCTTTCTTTCTTTCTTTCTTTCTTTCTTTCTTTCTTTCTTTCTTTCTTTCTTTCTCTCTTTTCTTTCTTTCTTTCTTTTTCTCTTTTTTCCTCTTTTTCTTTTTCTTTTTCTTTTTTTTTCTTTTTCTTTTTCTTTCTTTCTCTTTCTCTTTCTCTTCCTGTTACTTTTTCTTTTCCTTTTTTTCTTTTTCTTTTACTTTTGCTTTTACTTTTTCTTTTTCTCTCTTTCTCTTTCTCTTTCTCTTTCTCTTTCTCTTCCTGTTCCTTTTTCTTTTCCTTTTTTTCTTTTCCTTTTCCTTTTCCTTTTCCTTTTTCCTTTTCTCTTTCTTTCTTTTTCTTTATGCTTTTCTCTCTTTCTTTTTCTTTATCCTTTTCTCTTTCTTTTTCTTTCTTTACTTTTTCTTGTCTTTTTTCCTTTTCCTTTTCCTTTTCCTTTTCCTTTTCCTTTTCCTTTTCCTTCTTTTTTTTTTCTTTTTCTTTTTCTTTCCCATTCACTCATTAATAACCTTGGACAAAAACTCACTCTGGATGTGATAATTTCTATATTGTCTAACAGATGGATAGAAGGAAGGACTTCACTACCAAACTTTCCTTCACCAGTGTACTCCTCTCACAATTTTTAAACAAGTAAAGATTCCATCTTTGCCCTTGGGATGACTACTGAACAAGGCAGAACATATTCCTGTGATAAAGGGTTCTCTGCTATTCAGACAAATTTTTAAATTTTATTTAATTACTTGGACTGAACCCCAGTAATACTCTTCTAACCCTGATATTTTTCACATTAAAACATCCATGGTTTGGCATGTCCTTATATCAGAGACTATTAGCTCAAATTTATTCCAGACCTCTCCTCTCAAATGTCTTCCTTTAGACCAGAGATAGGCTGAGGAACACCTTTCCAGAGACAGTGAAATGAACCTTTTCAGTATCATCTGAATTTTGAATGGGCTGAATGTTAAGAAAGAAAAGAACAGCGCCAATAACAAGAGGAATGAGGAGTGAACAAGGAAAGAGGAAAAGTAGAGAGAATATATTAGAGAAGGAAGGACAAGAAAAACAAGTAAGAAATCCTTTATTACAGCTCTGTAACATCTTTCAGACACACTGGGTTGGTTTACTGTCTGCTGGCCAATCCTTCATTCTGTCAGCCTTAAGAGGTTCCAGAGAATCTGTTTGGACATTCAAAGACTCAGGAGGGTGGCTTGTTTTGTTTTAAAACTGTCCTTGTTATCTCATGTTTATCCAGTTGTTTTCAATCTTAAGTTCTAAATCTCCTTTTGTTAGAAATAAACAGGTGAAATGTCGGGGTCCCTTCCCCCCTGCCATGTGGGGTCCTGGGAGAGGGGCCCTGGGGGGAGACATGGGGTTTCCCTATCCCCTGGTCAACCTCGTTCCCCATTGGTTGTTTTGTGTTCCCCTGTGCAGGCAAGGACCCTCGGGTCCCGTGATTGAGCAGTTCCTCGGCAGAGCTCCGGCCATGCGGCTGGAGTAATAAACATCTCTCTGAAACATCTATCAAGAATCGGTCCATATACATTTATTTTCCATGGGCCTCGTTTTTTGATACATCGTGTTGCAGTACCTGCACTGTAACACCTTCATACTTTGTTGAACCTTACTTGAAATTTCTCAAGCAACAGGGCTTTTATTTTTCCCTTGTTAAATTTCTTCCTGTTTTTCATGTTCTCCCTTGAACCACATAAAGTGTTTCTGTCTCTTTTTGCACCACTTTTCAAATGCCCTTGGAAATGTATCTTGCTCTCCTATTCCTAGGTCCTTGTTTACTCAGGCTAAACAACTCCCAGTCTTTACATCTGATAATTGCTGAACGTGAAAGAGGGGGGATGGTAACTCCAGAATTGTTTAATTCAGAGATCAAGGTTAAAAATATATTTCTGGCTGAGTATCTTGTTTTATTAATAGTGTTTAATTGATCATGGTGGAAAGGCTGTTATAGTCAAGTGGAGGAGGGTGTTACCTTCCAAAACATTTTCCAGCAAATTTACTTAATTGTTTCTGTTTACTGAATACCCATTAGTGCTCTATCACGCATTAAAAGCAATGGGCAGGATTAATAACAGCCTGCTCACCCCCAAAATATCAGAACCACTTTATGTATTGATGGCAAGTGACTCATTAAGTTTAAATGGATATAAGCTATAATTTCCATCAAATTCTTGTAGTTTTTTTTTTTTTCCTTTGTGAAACTCAACATAACTCTAATGGTTTAATATGTTATAGAAACAGGGAAGATCAGAAGACTTGCCAGCTCCATTCATGAGGAAGGATGAATGCTTGGTGATATTAATGCATAACACAACAGTTAATTAACATCTTTAACATGTTTGCTGCATTTCTTATTTACAGATTACACAGCACTTTGTGAAAGAGAATAAACAGTGTCTAATAGAGACAGTAAGAAGAACAATGTTCTCTGATGTTTTGAAGGCCTTGCAGTGCACAGAAAATTGCTTCTGCTCTGGAAAATCTACCTGCTGCTTTAGACTTGAAACAAATGAGTTCCTACAAATCTCTGATGAAAATAAAGGGCTCAGAAAGGTCTGTAACAATCTGTACTTTGAATAGCTTACATATTTTATAATAGCAAGCAAATTCCCCATTTCTAGCCAACTATTCCTTTTTTTTAATGGAGAAAGTCAAGTACAGCAGAGCCAATTTATGCACCCATCTCCCTGGTTTTCACTGTTCATACAACAAAAACAAATGGAACTACACTGCTACAAAACAGCATTCCAATTCAGGTTTATTTTAAGCTTTTTTCTTACACCTGGAGAAACTTAGATTACTGTTTTTCCCCCTAGTTGGAACTGGGCTCAGGCTAGTTCTGCCTTCAGTGTGCCTTGGTGTGTGAAATTCCGAGGCACTTCTCAGGATGTGAGACCATGGTTTTGACTGTTTACAAATCTTGAAATCAGATTCAGGCTACTACTCGGT
The DNA here is from genome assembly GCF_009650955.1 of Corvus moneduloides. Lineage (NCBI taxonomy): Eukaryota > Metazoa > Chordata > Aves > Passeriformes > Corvidae > Corvus > Corvus moneduloides. The sequence continues at coordinate 18,899,664 of NC_045511.1, forward strand.
TACTTTGAAAATAATGGCTTGATGCAAGGTGCTTCCAGCACTGCAGGATCTTCTGAAGTCTGTATGGAGAACTTCCAAAATAAGAACTTAGGAAATGAGACTCTTCACACAAGCTAGTGACTAGTTCAGCACTGTTTTATGTAATGAACACAGGTATTGCTTACTTTAGAATGTTGGAGTGGCATGCTGAAAAACAATAAACAAAAACCCCAGAGGGATTATTTACACCTGTGATATATGAAGTGATCAAGTGAGCCCTGTGTTCTTCTTGTGTTGCAGTTTAAGGGTGAAAGAAGCAATGAGACTTAATGCACTATCTGTGCTCCATTCATCGGTAGCCCCGAACATTTCTATTTCTGCTTATAAGCCTGATTTTCCTGCACAAGGCACTTAAATTTCTATGTCTCGTGTTTAACTCAGAGTGGTTCTACCATTTTAAATGTGGTTAATCCTATTATAATTTGATGCCACAAAAGTGAATGCACTATACATTAATATAGCTATGCACAGAGTTATGGTCAGCAACAATTTTCAGCTCTTTTAGTGTAAAAACAAGACTGAAAACCTTGCTTCATTCTGATTTTTCCTGCTGTTTTATCCGCTCCCCTATTTGCACTGTGTATTTGTCCTCAATGCAAGACTGAAAAATGTATCTGCACATAGTGAAGCAACAGATTTCTATTTATCATCTGCTTAAGTCAGATAAGATCCTCGTTGTGTATGTAATTTCTCTTTATCTGAAGACTCCATGTGCCTCTCATTTTTCCTTTCATTTTAATGACTTTATTTTCAACTTTGATTTCATTCTCAGTATCTTTCTTAGTTACTGGATCTTTGAGACTCCTTACCCCTTAGAACACTAGATGATTAATTTTAAGACTTACAGAGACAGATTCTGAAATTCATTTTATTCTGGTTACCATTCTTCAAGTTTTATGCTTTCAGCAAAACTGATAAAAGAAGAAGCAGCAATGGTACCAAAACAATTATATCTTTTAGAATTTAATGCAATACCCATTGAAGCTCCTGAAAATCTTGCCAATAATTTGATTAAAAGTCATTTTGCAGACTCAAACATGAAAAAGATAAACACCTCTTTCTTTTCTTTATGCTACTGATTGTGTGCTAAAGGTCTAATTGCTGGCCTTTATCTTGCATATGTTTAATACAAAATATTTGTTAGAAGAGTTTAAGGTAATAGGAGTGTTAACCTTCAGGCTTAGTAATAAACAGACATACAAGGCAACAGTATTCCTTGAATTGTTTTTTATAAGTTAATGGCAATTTACTGGAGAGCCTTTCAAAACATGTGCTCTTTATGTGTGTCCCTCTGCATTCATAACCTCATGAGTGCATTTACATACTGGGTAGATGGGCTACTTCATAGCATAAAAAATGCCCTTTGGATGAAACAGGTGCATGTGTGAACGCAGCTGACGGAAACATTGATCCAGAATTTTGTTCAGTTTCAAATCACCTCTTGGTTGAAAGAATCTCTAATAAAATCTGCATAACAATATGAGTAATAAGAAATCCACCACAACGTAGGTGCAACTCTAGTAAATGTTGACAGGTAAAATTCTCCGCAACTTATCTAACAAAACCAACAACACACCAAATTTCCTTTTAATTAGTGCATCTTGTACTTAGAGTGGTGTGAGTGAATGTAATAAGTTAAAATAAAAAAAAGAAACCACCTAAAACATAAAAAACCCCCAGGTGCTGGAAAGTTTATTTGGCAGCAGATCCTCTTAGATAATGAATAAACTTTTATGCGCTTACTGGATTCTTTCTGTACGAGTGGCGACTGCTGTGGAGTTTTTCAACTGGTTACTGCTATAGCTTCTCTTCTAGGAGTTATTAAAAGTGTTCTGTATCCACATAACAGTTCTTAGCTTTGCGAATGTCCTGCGGCATCCATTCAGCACCATGCAAGCTCTGATTTACATCCCTTATCTGTTCTTTTCAGTCTGCCTTTCTGACACAACAAATTACACTGGAATATCCTCCATCTGAAACATGTGGTTGGCAGCCCCTGGATGTGAGTTACAGTGGTTTTGGAGTTAAACTGGCTTTTCGCTTCTTAAGGAAATCTCTCATTTTTTTTATTCAAGCCACCAGTAGTCAGTAGCCCATGTCTGTACACTGATGCCTTCCTGGAGTTAGCATAATGGGGTTTCATTGGAATCCTTTAGAATAGTTATGAAGAATTGCACCCAGAGTGTTATAGCATAATACATTTGCTATACTAACTATGGCTTAAGAATTAAGAATGCAAATAAAAATACAGAATAGAAGAACTTTTTGAGGTGCCCCCCTTTAACACAATCATGTGCTTTGTCTTCAGTCTAGTCACTGCTCATTACAGCCTATTGGGATTTTTTTTCTGATTGCATTCTGAAATGGGCCTTCAAAATACTTTTACAACTACTATTAAAAATCACTTTTAAACACAAAAAAGAAATACTCTAAGGTTTTCTGAGAATGAAAGAAATTGATTTTGATTCATATACATTAAGCTTCCTTATTAGAGTAATTTACGAATCATGGAATTGGAGTTATCTAACTGATGTTAATCTTCCTCCAGGTAACTGAAGTTTCTCTTCTGACCCAATATATAATTAAAAATCAAAATAATAAGATTTATGTTCATTTGCTTATTTATTTTGTAAATCTATAGGCCATTTTGCTGGCAAAGTTTCGAGTAGAAAGATCCAAGAAATATTGATTTTCCTCTTCTTCGTGACTATTTAATTGGTTAAAGTGTGCCCCATTCGCACGAGCCAGCAAGTAGATTCTGGTTACATTTTAATAAATGTACTCCTCACCCGATCAATACATTCCTGGGAAAAAAGTGCTGCTCCATCATATGTTAATGGAAAGAAAATCTTTTTACTATAGTCAGTCATCATGACAAACAAGAATATGAAAAGTGTTAATGAAATGACCAGCTGTCTATAAAATGAAAGACTCTCAAGACAGTTTATTTTCTTCCTTCAACTCAATGAAACAAAATGGAAAACTACGCTGGAGCTTGTTGAACAGGAGGTAATGTTCACAGTTGGAAATCAAATGCCACAAAGAAAGTCAGAATTGGACCTAATAAGCCTATGATCCAGAGAATGGAATTCACTATAGCCATGTTGACATAGAAGATATTCAAATGTTCATAGTGGAGCAATTCAGGCCCAGTCCCAAAGACGGATTTCAGAGTTCTGACTCCTATTTCAGTTTCAAGACGCCCATTGATTTAATTGATTTCGGGAAATCAATATGAGGTTAGGGGAGTTCTAACCAGAATCTGAGAACTTAAACATGTTGATAGATGTTACACTTAGAACCATATTTTTTTCCTTTACTATTTTTACTTTGTTAATATTTCCAAAGGAGGCAGTGGGACAAGCTGTGCAACTCATTATGAGTCCAACCTATATATATCAGATGTCATCCAGATTTCACAGATTTAAGGATTTTTAACACCACTAGAACCATTAAATAATCTAGTCTGATATCACAGGCTTCTGGTATTTAACAGTTGATCCTGTTGAGCTACATTTGCCTAATCAAATCTTCAGTAGCTGCAAGAACAAAGATTTTCTTTATTATTTTTACATACATATTTGTTGCAGTTCAAGGTTTGGTTTAGCGAGCTGCAGCTTTCCCAGAGAGCTCAGTAGGACTGCTTAGGGCAGTGCAACCATTTTGTCCTCCCATAATCCTTTTTGGATGGCCTCACAATTTTGCTCCGGCAGCTATTAGCTCTATAACAAAGTGACAGCAAAGGAGGCAGAGAAGGGACCCTCATGGCTGCTTCCAAGAACCTTTAATGGTTACATCTTGTCCCAGTGATCCCCAGAGCCAGAGAGACCTCATGATCCGGGAACAGGGGCATTTTCTCAGATCGCAGGGGCGGTACATGGGCGGAGTTGGGGTACAGGAACCAACAGGGAGAACCTGAGGGCACAGCCAGGGCTAGGGGCAGGGGAAAGTGGGGGGGGAGGGAATAATGTGAAAGCTTAATTTAATAAGTGAATCAGTGGGAAATACAACACCACACATATTTGCCATGTAAATTTTATAATCCTGTTTGATTACCAAATCAAGTGTGCTTGTAAGGCATCAAAACTTTACTATCTGATTTGATGTTGAAGATTAGATTAAAAAAAAAGTAATTAAGTATCTCATAGCTGTAAATGAGCTGGCCAGTTCCTGGAAGTTATTTTAACTGTTAACTAACTGGCCTATACCCCCTACAGAATAACCAAGAAAAAAAGTGTAAGCAAGTGAGGTAAAGAATCTACAGCAGCTGAGGATGGGAAAATCTTCATGAGAAAATAATAATCAGCAAAGAGAGAGGGCCTGAAACTTTATTTATTTTTGAGGTTCAGCCACTTGTATCAGAGGTGGTTAGGTCACCATTTTAAAAGGGAGTTTTGGAAATAAATCCTTAAATGTCAGGCACCTGAGTCAGTCATTTAAAAACAGAGCCTGCTGCTTGATTTATTTGTTGTGAAACATTATTCAGGAGGTGGAAAAGATGTTTTTAATACCCTCTGTAATTTGATTTCTGAAATAGGCACTCAAAAAACTCTTTGTCTATGGATTCTAGATCATGACACTGAAGCCTACTTAATTGGGGAAGGAATGGGAAGAAAGCAATTCTGCGACTTGTTGACAGTTGAAACTGAGATTTATGGGGTGTTTTTTTATAGATACTGTCTGTATTGCTGAAATAATATTTACTACCTTTCAGGGCAATGGAGAAACCCCAATGTTGTTCTTCCTTCTGGTGGTGTTCTTCTGCTCTTGTGATTTTTTCATGTCTCATTTAACAGAAGCTGATAATGTGTGATGAAGACTATGCACAGCTACACCAGCATGCACTCAACTAAGTTAGAAATAAATGTTGGAGTACCTCTGCATAGTCTGAATAATTTGGATTTCTTTCTCTCAAACCACAAGATGTATGACCATTTTCTTCCTTTAGAGTCACTTTCAATTGAACATTTTTCTGTCAATAATTAAAATGATTGATCAGGCAAACCACCCCCCAAAAACCAGACACATTGGGAGGATGGGGCAGAAGGGGGAAAACAGGAGAACGGCTTTGCTTTTAAGATTTCAGGAAACTTCTTTCAAGCCTCTGTTGTAAATCACAGAAAATTTCTCACATAAAATAGTTCTGAGGCCCTGGAATCCAGAGTAATTGCAAAGGCGATAGCTACTTTTCTTTCCTTTTGCCTCCCCATCAAAAAAATTATCTTCAAGCATATGTTCTCAGAAAATACTGTTCGTTTTTTTTCTTAAGCTTTGTCAGAATTTTCACTCCATCTCCAATAAAAACTCCCTATTCAAATACTATTATTCTGGACTCAAACTGGACTGTATTTCAGAATTACTTACATTTTACCAATAGGAATATCTCCACATTTTTTCACAAAACAGTGTTTTTGCTTCATAGCACTAATTTGAAGTTTCCTGCTTTATTTTTCAAAACCACTGGGTTTGAAAAAGGAAGAGGGAAGAACTGTCTTCTTGCTGTTTTTTTTTTTTTAACTTTCTTTCTGCTCTTCTTACAGTGATTTGCTTTTAGCCCTCCCACTTTTCATTTTTCTAACTAGTAAGAGAAGTTTCTTCCTCCTAGACACTACTATATCAGCATTTCTGGCTCATTTCAATTGTTTTGAAACTGCAGCAAAAAACAGATCTCATTTTAGTTCCTGTCTATCTCCTCTGGTAATGTATTTATTTTTTTTATTTAAGTGGGAGACAAATATTGAAATATATTTTATCAGTAACTTGGACAAGTAAATACCTAGTAAATAAAATTATTGACCAGATAATTTTTTATTAGTGCAAATAATTTTGGCTATCTGAAAGGTTAACATTTATCCACCCTAGATAGAGAGAACAGGAAATACCTTTAGGGGACAATGAGTTAGGGTTATCTGGAAGTGTCTACATCTAACTATAGGCTACAGGAAGCAACCAGTTTTGACTAAAAACATTACATTTTGAAAATAATATTAAGTGCAATGAAGTCTACCCTAAGTCTAGTAAGAATGTCGACTGGGTCTTTTTTAGTAAATGTTGCCTTTATAAGAATGTGTCCTTGTGTTTCTGTTAAAATGTTTTGGTTTGTTTAACTATAAAACCCCCACAAATCTGAAAAATCCTCACACAAGAAACCCACCCTGAACAAACAAACCAAAATCCCATGCAGTCAGGTTTGACTGGCTGATATGAGAAACTGCATGCAATGGCTGACTCTTTCTCTGTGCTACTTACTTGGTTCCATTCTTTTATTACTTCTATGATCTTAACAGATGAATGCACCGATAGCTCAGTTTGGTCCTAACTCAGCTCTGCCTGTCTGGTTTACTGCCATCAATATTGCAGATACAGTAGTGCATCTAGAACTTAAACTCAGTGAAAGCTTTAAACATTGCTAAGGTCTTGATCCAATTCTCACTAAAGAGACTCTGAATGTCAATCTTCCCTTTGATTTCAATAGGCTCATGAGGGCCTGACTGATAACGTACATCAGAGATTATTCACTAAATTCACATCTAAATTCATGCTGTCTGTTAGTTTATAATTCATAGCAAAAGGACGTGGATAAGGAATGCTTATACTCATGAAAGTGCAAAAGAAAGACAAATTATTAAAGCTATCTAAACAAGAGGCCATTTGCAAAATATAATGAATCTGAATGTTTAAATGTTCACCTGAATGAGGACTTTAGTAATTTGATTTGGAGGAGAAAAATCTGTGGGGGCCTGCAGGGAACCTAGTTTGCTGTGAGATGTTTCTGAAAGTATATTTTAACTTCTGTAAGTCAGGAGCCTTATACACTGCATTATGTTTTCTGAGAAGATAGCTGTGTAAAATAAGTTCTTCCTTAGTTATCTTATTATTGCTTTTTTTTCCTCTTTCTCTCTCCTTGGCTTTTTCTTTTTTTTTTTTTAATTTATTTTTCCCCCTAACTGCTGCAACTTTTCAAGGAACTCCATGGTGACAGACTACAGAATGTAAAACCACATGAAAACCTCAAGAGTATCTGAAGCCTTAGTCCTTAAGTGAGGCTTTAATCACAAGAGACATATGTGTGATTTTTTCCACCTCTGGCAAGTGAACACAATAGAAGAAGAAACCTAAAAATTCTAGCCTAAAGAGACGGTAATTAAAGAGAACAGAAAAAAAGTGTCTTGGTATGTTGTGATAAATGTGGATCTTTTGGGAATTTGTCCTGCTATGTGAAAGAATTTATTCCTCACTTTATTTTCAGGAGCACCATGACTATTTTGCAAGGTGGTGCACATGGGTTGGGGCAATCCCAAGCACAAATACAGGCTGGGTGGAGAATGGATTGAGAACATCTCTGACTAGAAGGATTTGGGTGTGCTGGTGGATGAAAAGCTGAGCCAGCACTGTGTGTGTTCAGCCCAGAATCCAACTGAGTTCTGGGCTGCATCCAGAGAAGAGTGGGCTGCTGGTGGAGAGAGGGGATTCTGCCCCTTTTCTCTGGTGTCATGAGACTCACCTGGAGTACCAAGAACAGTTCTAGGGACCACAACATGAGAAAGATCTGGACATTCTGAAGTGAGCCCAGAGGAGGAACACAAAGATGATCCAAGGGCTGGAGCTCCTCTGATACAGAGGCAGGTTGAGACCAGGGTTTGTACAGCCTGGAGAAGAGGAGGGTTTGGGGAGATCTTGGAGCACCTAAACAGGCTACAAGAGAGACACTTTTGACAGGGTCGTGGAGTGATAGCACAAAGGGTTATGGCTTCAAAGTGAAAGAAGTTAGGTTTAGATGAAGCATTACAAAGAATTTCTTGTCTGTGAGGGTGATGAGACACTGGAACAGGTTGTTAAATTATGATAGGCCATGAAGTCAGAGAAAGTTTGGAACAAACACATTAAAACATAATGAAGATATAAAACATAAAATTAGACACTGACACTATACATTACAAAAATCAAACTCCTACATTTTTCCCCATGATATTTTATTTTTTTTGCAAAGACAAGCCATCAAACTGCATATTATTTTGTGCAGGGAAAAGGAGAAATGCTAAAGTGTAAAAACATATCCTGTTTGAATTTATTTTATTCAAGTATTTAAAGTTACTTTTGAGGGAAAAAATATAGACAGAAGTTTTTTAATACTAATAGATTTTTGAAAAAACTTGTAGTACGAACCTCTCTATTAAGCAATCTCCACTGCAGAAAAGAAGAACTTGAGGTTCTGCATCAAGAAAAAAACTGTGAATAGGTACAGGGTGAACTGAAGAGGCTGTAATAGAAGACAGATCTAATTGTAAGAGAAAAGGAAAATTATCTCTGTGTGTTTAAAATAAAGATAACCTGGGATTTCTTGTGGGGAGTTCAGCACCAATGTCCTTGTTTTCTGATGTAAGCAACACTGCTTTAAAGAAAACCGTAGCACCTTTTTCTTTTCCTTTTTCCTCTTTTTCTTTTTCTCTTTCTCTTTCTTTTTCTTTTTCTTTTTCTTTTTCTTTTTCTTTTTCTTTTTTTTTCTTTTTCTTTTTCTTTTTCTTTTTCTTTTTCTTTTTCTTTTTCTTTTTCTTTTTCTTTTTCTTTTTCTTTTTCTTTTTCTTTTTCTTTTTCTTTTTCTTTTTCCTTTTTCTTTTTCTTTTTCTTTTCCTTTTCCTTTTCCTTTTCCTTTTCCTTTTCCTTTTCCTTTTTCTTATTCTTTTCCTTTTCCTTTTTCTTTTTTTCTTTTCATTTTCATTTTCCTTTTCCTTTTTCTTATTCTTTTCTGCTTTCTTCTTTTCTGTTTTGTTTTTGTCTTTCTAGAAGAAGACATTGTCCGGAACACCAAAATTAGGTACATTAGAGGCAAAATGTGGGAAATACAGCTTCTTGATCTTACAGTCTTTTGTATTTTCTTAGTTAGTTAGTCTGAGGATTCTTTTTCCACAAGTCAGTAGTGAAATTAATCCATTCTAATATCAGTAGCTGCGTAGTAGACTCCCAAAACTTAGCTAGGCTCCCTGTAAAGGGTGATTTTTCTGAACAACTCAAGACACCCATCACAGAACCCATGAATTGCCCTCTGGATGGGTCTTTTCCTGCTCACCAAGGTAGGTGGCTACGTCACACTTACTGGGTGATGCAGAGCTTATTGAAATGGTGAGTGGTAGTGTTGCACAAATATGAGGTGCATTGGATGAGTCAGCTGGACCTGAAGGTCAGTCAGTAATCTCCTTCTGTGGGCACTTCACAGTGATTCTCCATAAAATTGTCAAAATATTACATTGCAACTTGAAAAAAAAAAAAAATCAGACAGACATTTCTCTCCAGAAAATGCTCATCTCTAGAGAGCCACACAAATTTAAAGAGATCAAGTTTATTCTTTCTCAAAAAGAAAAAAAAATAGTAAAAAGTGGTCTGAGTTTTGAGGTTTTGGGGGCTTTTGTTTTTCTTTGGTTTTTCAGTCTGTCTGTGGTTTTTTTGTTTAGTTGGGTTTTTTGTTTTTGTTTATGTCTTTTTTAATTGGTTGGTTGGTTGGTTGGTTGGTGGTTTGGCTGGTTTGAAGGTTTTGGTGGTTTTTGGAAGTGTGGGTTTTGAGATTGCTTCTTTGGGTTTTCATTTTTTGGTTGGCTCTGTTTCGTCTTCTTAATCGAGCAACAAAATATCCATGTAAATACAGGATTTTTCACTAGCAACCAAAAAAAAGCAAATCCACTTTTTTTCTTCCCTTAGTAGAAGAAAAAGTAAATGACAGAAACTGAGTTTCAATAAATACCAGAAATTCTATAAGATGATGACAGAAGTGATGATTTTGTTTCCATTTCATTTTCTTTGAAAGTACATCATCATAAGTAAAAGATTAGATTCTAATCTAATTAGACTGAGTTGATACCATGCTGCAGGTGGATTCCTCAAAGAGATGTAGAGAATATTATTAGCCTAATAAACAGTCAAGATTACGGAAGAAATTATCTATTCTGTAGTTGGAGTATTACACCAGTGTGTCCTGTTGTTTACTTGTCAGCTGATAGTGAATCAAACCTGTCCTTCAGCCTTCGTGCATCTTGTAATAAGTATTTTGTCTGAATGAATCTTTATCCTGTAGTATAAATAAATTCAACTGTATAAATAAATTAAATCCTATTTTTGAAAGATGCCTTTATTTACATCTATTCTTTTACAGCACATCGCTTGGAAGTATTTCATTTGATTTGAGAAGGAGAGAGTAGACTGACTGTAAAAAACAGAATTAACACACAGTAGCATTCTCATAAAAAGCTATCTTTTTTTGCAAATACTTGTGCATTTGTGGGAGTGCTCTGTGCAGCCAGGAAATTTCACTGCAGATGAATTTTAAATAAAGTGTTCATATTTCTTTGGGGACTTTCAGATCAGAAAAGGAAATGGAATATTTACAATTTGGTGCATAATTCATTTTCTGTGGGTAACTACCAGTTTTATTTCTACCCCTAGCCTGAATGCATTGAAACCTTGCTCAAAAATAAAAGTCATAAATATTCAGCTATAAACATGAAGGCTAGGAGGTAGTCATAGTAATAATAGTAACAATTATAATTACCTTAATTATTTTTTCCACTTAGATATCCATATAAAAGAAAGGATTAGAAATCCCTGATAGATGTCTTGTATTATTCTTTGAGGAAGGAATAAGTTTAAGCAAAATGTTGCCACTTTGACATTGCTCAAGTGTACATTTTGTATAATTCCAGATTGCACGCCTGTTATCCTTGCACCAATTTTACCTTACTGACTTCAACAGAGCTGTCTCCAGTTTACATCTGTGTAACTGAGTCATCATTTGGCCCAGAAACTGCCATTCCACCATGGCATTCTTTGCACTGGACAGAAACAGTTCTTTTTGTGAGTTGTAGGTACAAAACTCAGTAAGCAGAGCCCTAATTTCTGGCCTCTATGTCACCTCAGCAATGATAATGCACTATTAATTAAGTACTCTGATATTTATATAGTTCTTTAAGATGAAAGGTGAAGGGTGTGGTGGATGTGCAAAATACTGGCATATTTTGTTTTATGCTTTGGGGGGAAAAAGATCTGGCAAAGGTCGTCTCATCTCACTGCTAACCTGATATGCAGCAGATAAAAAGTTTCAGTCTGATTTCATGCCTATCTTAGCCCCTGTATCACTCTGCATTTATGGAATATTTCAGAATTGCATTCATTTCTATCCCAGTCAGATCTCAGAGAGGGCTTTGCACTTGATAACAGAATGAGACTGCCAAGTTCCTTATAGAAGAGGAAATGGCAGGAGTGAATTTAACTCATTTTGAGCAAATTGCATTGGCTGACAGTCAAATATCATATTGATTTTAGCATTGCTCACTTTATAATTTGCTACATGGTCCTAAGTCCAGCATATCTTGTTGACCTTCTCAAACCCCTGCATTACAGGCAGCTTCAGGTTTGCTGAGGTATATTTCTACCTTGTTTTAATGCTGGAATACACACTGCCCCCTGCTGAAAGGCAACCAAAGCCTCTCTGTTCTTTTTTTCCACATTAACTTTCTTTCTTCAGACACTGTTGCCCCAAGTATTGGACACATGAATGGTTTTGGCCTAAGCTTTAGTGATGCAGATGGCTCATGACCCATTTAAGGACAGTGAAATGTTATATCAGCTAAGGTTTTGGCCTTTCAAAAGGCCTTATCACATACTTCTGTCTTTGTCTCCAATGGCAAACAAATCTTGTACTTGGAATTTAGGTTCACTGAATGATCATGCTTTTAGCAGAAGCTAAAAGATTCTTCCAGGTCATGGCTATCTTTTGGAACAGTCTATCAAAGTACATTTGGAGCTATCCACCTTGCCAAATTTCAGAAGTCTAAATTAGCTGTGCAGTCTAACTTACCAAAATACTCCTACTTTAGCCTGTAGACGTAAATCAAGGCTCCAGAAGGCAATTTTTCCCTTCTCACAAGCTTGTCTTAGAAGGAGACAATTCTCTGCCTGTATCTCCCTCATTTACTAGATTTGTTCAAGTTATGGGGATGAACTTAAAAGAAATGATTCTTACTTTTAAAACTCTCAAATACTCAAATAGAAACCATTCTGTCTTTAAAATTAAACTGTAGAGCTGCTTGTGGTTCTTTGTTATTATTTTTCTAGATCTGATATTTTTGGGGGTGGTATCTCTTCAAAAAGCTACTCTCATTTGTTAAATTGAATATGGATACATAAAAAGCATGCTGTTTTGATTTTATTTAAAAATAAAACAAAGGAAAATCCATCTCCCAAACCAGAAACCACAGTCTTTGCTGGAAAAGTTCATTTGTTTCAACTGCAGCTCCTTTCCTCCTTCCCTTCTCCCAGGGGACACAGTACAAGTCTAACACAGAGAGCTTTACTCTTCCATCACGTGATCAGAAACTCCTCTCCTTTGGACTGCTTCCTTGGCCTTTTTTAAGCACATTAAACAGAACAGCCCTTTGAATTACTAGGAGAACTGTCAAGTTAACCTCTCAGGCCTTTGTTACCGCTAATTTCTTGTCTTTCACTTTGTTAAGTCACCTGGAGGCCGATGGAAACTGCTAACCTGGAGCGCTAGCTGATATTAATCAATGAACATGATTGAAGCTGAGGAAGATGTTGAGGTTTCTCTGTATAATCTGTTGCACGCCTTCACTAATTAGATGTCTGTGTCATTTGGCACATTTCTCTTGGACAGAGATTTTTTGGGTGACATATTATCATATTAATGGTTAAATATGAAACTGTCTCCCACATATTTAGCTGAATTTGCTTACCTTATACAACTTGTCAGAGCAAAAGAGCTGTGGATAATTCCAGGTATTAATTACCGAGCCCATCTTCTGTTGAAGCACATAGTTCTAAAAAGGATCCTGCTGATTCCTGCTAGTCATCTCTTTATCCCTAAGCACTTGTCATTGTTTTAACTGTAATAGCCATTTCTATTCACAGAAATCAGTACAGGCTGCTGAAGAGTTATTTCTGATATATAGAAAAGTCTTGTCTCAAAGGCTCACCTGTGTTTTGCCTCGGATAATTTTATGGTACCAGTTTTGTCAGAATTCAAATTTTTCTTTTTCTTTCCCTTCCTTTATGTTTACAAGGTGCTTGCTTTAGGTGGGAACTTGTCTTTTGATCACTGTTCAAACAGTGCAAAGAAATTCTGGTACATAGGAGCTGTTCTTATATATTGCCACGACTGCATCTGAGAAGGCAACATGGCCATATTAACTCAAATCAGAGAAATTTTATCTTAGGCTTCCCTTTTAGCTGTGCCAAGAGATTTAGAATCACAGAATCACGAATGGTTTGGGTTGGAAGGTTTCTTTGGGACCATCTCTTTCCAACCTCGTTCCACCAGACCATTCTACTCGGCATCCTTTCCAACATGTACTCAATTTGTTTAATAAACATAGAATGAGGGGGATGACAGTGCAGAATATTTTAAGTTAAAGTTGCAATGGACAGAAATTTAATCCTCAACAACAACAGTAATAAGAAAAGTTATGATCCACCTTATGTGTCAGTGCTTGGACGGCTTTTAGATGAATTGTCTTAAAAGCAGACAGATTGGGAAAATCAGCCTTATTCTTGACATAAGTAAAATAAGGTTAAATCAATAAAAATCAAACTTTTTTTCAGTATTTGCACTGGGAAAAAATACTTAGTTTCATGTCTTCCTCAGTAGAGTTTAAAGTCTCATCTCTAAATGCTAAATTTCTAGAGTCACTTTAGAACTTACTAGGAATTTCTGTAATCAGGCAAAGATGGTCTCTGTTTTTATCTTTTTTTTGGAGGAGGGTTTGGGTTTGGGTTTGGTTTTGATTGGTTGGTTGTTTGGGGGCATTTTAGGGCAAGATCTGACTGCAAGTCACTGACTTCAATTATTCAAAAAAGTATATTTTTCTTAAATATTTATTTGGGGCGCTATAAGTTTTTTGGTTGAGTCAAATAGGAATTTTGAGGAAAAATAGAATTAGAGAAAGCAAAAAATATTGTGATTTTGTTTTGGGGCTTCAAACACTTTCTCTGTGTTTTTGGGAATTGTCTTTTTATTTTTTTTCCCAAACAAAAAGCTTTGCAATTAAAATACATCAATAGACTATATTTTCAACACTTTTATGCTAACACACAGAGTTTGAATTAGTGTTGCAGTACTTTGACAACCAGAAAAACAAATTTCTTAGCAATTAAATCACAATTACTTGCTATTCTAAAGATATTTTTAAATGATCACACTCTCCCACTTAAATCCTAACAAAACAATTCTGTTTAGAAAATCTGCAGTGCTAACTCTTGATTTATCAGGGCCTTCAAGTAGTTTATTGGTTTTTTTTTTTTTTTTCCAGAAGCCTAAAACTTATATTTAACTCCTTCCCTGAACCAGGGCCTGAATCATAGCTCACACCTATTCTTTCCCTACCTGCATCAGCAGTGAAACATCAACCATATTTCTACTTACAATTCTTCGTGACACCATCAAAACATGAACAAGATCTCTGCAGCTATTTTTTTTTCCCCTCGCCTGCAAATAGTTTTCACCTAAAAGGCAGAATCAAATAACTATCCAAAATAATGCAGATATTTGTTTATCTTACCCTAAAAAGAAATAAAACACACATTTATACACTCTGGGAGACACACACAGATGTGCTTAAGGGATGAAGCACTGCCTTCATTGCAAATGACAAAGAAACCAAATGGATTGCTAAAAGCAATATAGCTTCTTCCCTCTCCACCAGGGAAAATGGCTGCAGCTCCTGCACCTTAACTGTCGAGAAAAAACTTTATTATGCTTTCTCTCTCTTGCTCTTCCCTCTCCTCTCTCCCTCCCTTTTCTTTTTCAGTGTATCAGTTCATCACATAGCAAGCACGACTTCTCAATATATCTCTTTCAGATTTCATTGACCTATGACCTGTAATGTCCCAATTTGCTTCAAGTACCTTTATTTATGCCATTCCCAGGACCTATACATTTTGATCTGAGAAACCATATTCTCTCCTCAGTGCCTATGGAGCACACTTTGCAGGTACCATCAGTTCAGAAAAAGCAGTCACCCAATATATGAGATTGTGACAAGGTATAATGTAATGGTAGTTATGTGAACCTCCAATAAACTAGTGGTACTTCACAGATTACTTGGAGAGAAAGTCTTTTAGTGTGCTTGAAGAAGTATGAAATGAATTTCATTTCCTTCTCATTTGCCTTGCTTTTGAAAGGTTTCATGCAAGATATGTGACCAACTATTATAGTACTAATCCATCCATGACAGAGCTCAATTTTCCCTGAGAATTTACTTCTGAATGGGCTGCAGAAAAACTTGAAAGCTGAAAATTAAAGTACACTGAACAGAGCAACCACTGAGCTGTGGGCAGCTGTCTGTCAAGAAAACCAGTTGGAACAAAAATGTAAATTAGATTTTATTTTTATTTATGTTTTTAAAGCAATCTGCAGAGGTAAAGTTTTACAGCCTTGTGTGTAAACAAGAGCAATGAGATGGAAGTGATGACAAGCTGGTGTTGTTGTGAGTTATTCTCATTAAAGTAAATATAAAAAAAAGGGACCATGAGTTACTGACAGTTTTAAAACAGAGCACCGTACTGTATTTAGTCACCCATTATGAGCAGAAACCCTGTGGTAATTCAGGCACACATTTTATTTTTTTCCCCCTTCGTGTCACTAAACCAGATAACTTCAGTAGGTTATAGCCACAATTCTTTAATAGGGTCCTGAGAGTGGCTAAAATGGATTTTCAAATGAGTAGCACAATTGAAGATAATACTATATAAATAGAGTGCTCAAGTGAGTGGAGTAAGCTGGTTATGGACACGACACAGTCAAGGCTGTGATGGTGCAGTGATGCGGCACTCACCTACCCCGTGATGGAGACAGATGTGTCACGCTGAGCAGTGCAGGGGCCTTCCCACTGCTGCTCCGTGCCAGGGGAACAGGGGAGAGAAGGGACATGAGTGGGATGTCTGTCAGGGAAGGGGGTGCTTTTAGCCTATTCTACACCAGGGAAGACTCCCCACAATAGGATCTTAAATGTGACAGCTGTAGTTGATGCCAAAAACTTCAAATACCCTGGGAGCAAAACAAATGGGAGGCTGGATTTTGTTGCACGCTTCCCACCTGCACAATTTATACTGGTATGGCCCTATCTGAAATTCAAGGTGGGATTTTCTTATTTCTGACTGTGTGTGCTGGAATAAAAATGTTTCTATCTGGGATAGTCACCATTGCCCGGGAAAGGGGAAAAACCCGACCCTTTAAGAGCATATTTCATTTGACCCATCTCAGATATAGGCCCAAAAAGTTCCCACCTTTTCTCCACTTTATGTGAAGGAATTTGGGTGAGTAGTTCTGTTGGAAATGTCTATGTGTAGGCAGACATTCTCACCCTGACATGTTTCCTTATATTAACAATATAACAATTCTCACTCTGCGGCTCCCTGTACATAAGCACTAATTTCTCCAGAAATATTGACAAATTTAATCTTGGCCTAAAAAGCTCTCTAGTTTGACTGTGAAAAGAACTATTTTTGTGGCACATATGATTATATTCTACCTCTGCCCTGCAGCAAAGCTGCAAACATTTGTGAATTTGCCTGAGGCAAAAAAGTTATATGTTGTCTTCAACATCTGGTAATCATTGTCCTGGAGAATGAAAGGTGAAATGGAAGGCTATTTGGTGAAACCAGAAGAACATGAGATTCCTGCTCCCTGAACAGAATTCCAAGTAATAGGACAGATCAGTAGAGACACAGAAATTTGACATTTGAGAACATGACCCAAAGCCCATTTTTATAAATACCATCTCTTTTTTTTTTCCGGTAAATGCTAAAGCTAGTGTAAGCTAGAAGAGGAAAAAAAGTCCATTCCCTTGCCACTTTGTGACACTGAAGAAATATTCCTGAAAATATTTTTCAGTGTTTTGACAAGCACATGTTCTTGATCCCTACAGAAAATTTTCAAGGCATTGGCCCCAGGGAAGATCATGGCATCTATGAAAATTTATCTGTAAAACTGGCGAATAACGCTAGAACTTCATTAGACTGAGTGGAATTTTTTTGAAGGTGGCATTTTATAGGTACTGGGCCTATAAAACTATTTCACACTCAAGTTGGAATAACTCTTGTCAGTTCCATGATTGATCCCAAAATATGTAGAAGGATTCATGGCAACACTTATGTCCCACTCAAGTCACTTACATGGTGTCAAGTACACAGTTACACTTTTGCTTATTAAATTCTAGATATTTTTCTGTATCTAATTTCATCCCATTGCAGTTCCACCAATATGCATACTGGCATTATTTAATATCTTGTTTGTTTTTTCTTTTTTCATTACAACAGAAAAGGGAAAAATCAAAAGGCTTGCAATTAAAGAGCTGTGTTTGTCACAAAGACTTTCCCTCTTTTGCAAATTAAGTGTTTTCACAAAGACGCCGTTCATTTGTATTTAGAAAACTTAAGTTGACATGAAAGGTCTCAATATTTTATTGGAAGGGTATAAAAAGTCTTGCTTACTTGCAAGAGTTAGAGATCCTGGAAAAGATACTCTGCCTCTTCTTACTTGCAGATAGATTGCATCCCTGACACAAAAGCTACTTCATTATATGGTAAAGCGTGATTTAAAGGAAGCATAGCTTGCCTGAATAAGATCATCCCTGTCTAAAACTCTTTAATCTCCTTGCAGGGAGGAGACATCCTGGTCCTTTCCCTTTTAGGATGCTTTACACTTAATGTCAGTGTTGCAGGATCTGAGCTATGAGCACCTCTCAGCTGTGAGGGGTTTTGCTGTAAGGGAGGAGAACTTGCCAGGACTTCAGGAACAAACACTTCAGGTTTGGGAGCTGCTGTGCTGGAACCGTGTTGGTTCATCCAGCCCAGTGTCCTGCCTTCATTAGTGTCTGGTGCCTGGAACTCTGAGTGTGGTGCAACACCCCCTGCTCTGGGAGGGATTTCTCTGCAGGAAAAGTGCTTCTGACTTCCCAAAATCTCTACTGGCAGTTTCCAGAATGACTAATTTGAATATTTCCCCCTCTTTTCTATTAATAATGCAGATTGTGAAATTTCATTTATCAATTTTTGCTTTTGGTGATTTTAAGTACTTGAAGACAAAGAAACAGAGAAAAGAAAGGAGCTCTCTTCAAAAATAAGAAATATGGTTATTTTGTCTCATATTTGTTATTACATTAAAATAAAGCAACAAAATTTTATATATTGTGATCTCTTTTCTTGCTGAAATACATTCCATGAGGAAAGAAAAATTAAAAGCTTAGAAATATACTCCAGGGAAGAAAAAAACCGCCAAAAACCATCTAGCAACTGTAATGTGATTTTTGTTTGACATTATATTAGTGGATACTTATATTTGTATGGTTGGAGATTGGGATGGAAAATAATGACATACAGACCACTCAGGTATGTAGCTTGCTGAGATGTTTCAAGAAAAAAAAAAAAATCACTTGCACATGTGAATGTCTTTTAAAATTTAGTTCTTTAATCCCTTTATGTATAATTTCTTTGTATCCTGTAAAATTAAAATGTTGTCTCTCTTGACTTTGCATTGTAACAGAATTATTTCCATGTTTAAGCAGCAATTAGAACATGAAACTCTGGATTTAAGACCTGAACTATCACTGTGGTGAAAATTATTTGTAAGTAAATCCAGGTGAGAATCTGCTATAGCCATTTTCTGTCTCGTTACCTTTGATTCAGCTGGAGAAGCAGGATTATTTATCATCCAGCAGAAATTTTGGAAATTTTTTTTCTGCAATATCTTTTTATACTTTTGCTCATACATCAAAGCCATGACCAAGATATTTGAGCTAATAGAACAGTTCCTTGAGGTCTTCCAGTTCTAGACATATTGTGAAAAGGAGTTATTTGACTTTCAAGTTTGGGTTTTTTTCTGTTATTTTTTTTCAGAAGCATCATCCAAGCGGCTAAGTTTCCTAGCATGGAAAACCAGGTATTTAGAGAAACATAATTTCTATGGTTATATTGTATTTCCTACCTACTCTTAACTTTGAATCCCATATCTGTTCTGTGTCTAGAAATCTATTGGTGATCATCCACTGAAATGAGGTTAAAAAGAGAAAGAAGAACATGCAAATAAATATGACCAAAGCAGGGAAGCAGAAAGAGGGAGAAGACTACAAAATAGCAATGTAAAAATCAGCAACAAAGAGAAAGGGCCACAGGAAATAGGCAGCTCATAGGAACACATGCTGGGGCTTTTGTTACAGAAGGAAGAGCCTGGAAAACAAACAGAACCATAAAGTTTGTGCTCAGTGTGTGCCTTTAAGCCATTGGCATTAATTAAGATTCTATGGCTTACAAACAATTATGACATAATTAAAGTGAGATTCTTTCTACAGTAAAACAATAAGAAATGACTTTTAGAAACCGTGGGAACGGTTATTAAAACGGCACATCAGTACCAAAATGAGCAATATTTACTAGTATTAACACTATTAAAATGCCTTTTGAAGACAAACTTCGGCAATTATTACTCAGAAAAAACTCAACAGTTCAAGATATAGAACAGTGATAATTAAATCCCTTTCTCTATATATCTCTAGTTTTGGTGTTTGACAGAATGGAGTCTTTAAGAGAATCTATTTTAATGGTCTTGAATTAGCAAGATTTTCAAACAGAGAGAGTGCACTTAGCAGGAGGTTGATGTCTACTGAAAGCTTCATTATTGATATTATTATATAGATTAGGGAGCTGTTTTAAGGGCCCATCCTACAGAGGCGTATATATACCCACTATATCTAAGTACTGCAATGTCTTGCAAAGTTTCAGTGATTGGGTATCGTGTATTTAGACTCAGGTCCCACTTATAACATGAATTTTGGAGCACGATATGAATTCCTCTTATGTTTATGCAATTAAGATTATGAGGAGAAATATGTTACGTCCACCTTTAATTAAAATCTTATTTTGCTTGACATCATAGGTGTCAAAAAAGAAAACAAGCAAACTGCTGCAATCTGGGCAAAAGAAAATTTTGGGAAAGGAAAAGGACCCAAGAAAAGAAACAATAAATCAAAAAATATTTCTTGGTCTTATCCTTTTCCTTGTCCATTACACCATAAATTTCAGCTTTAGAATAGAGTTGAATTAGAAGAGGGAAAATATTTTTCTTCATCCTCATATAAAAAATACAGAAATCTTTTAGAAGAGCTTGGAAAGGCAACAGAGTGATTCTTGTCTGTGATTGACAGCGGATGAGCATCTCTATTGCACATATTATTACAGGGGATTTGACACCTGGTGTCGTGGCATGGTTTCTTTACAATAAAATTCAGTCCTTGATGCTGTTTATTCATTCTCCATCAATTTAATTAAAGAGATGTGCAATAACATTTAAGTGGGGGGATGCAAATTTGGGTTATATGGAAGAGAAAAAGGTCAACGTCTTGCATGAATAGTAATATTTTTATTATATTTAGGCATAAATGAGAATGAAAAATGTAGATAGGAATAATTATAATAATAATTAAAAATAAAAACTGTGCTTCTGAAGTTAAACTTGATGGATTTCTTCTAGCAAAATATATGTGTGATTTAAGAAAAATAATAATAATAAAAAATTGTTCACAGAGAAGTCTTTGGTCACACTGATTTGAATTTTCCTGTTTTTCTGAACAAAGATGAAACTACTAATCTCATATCAGTTCAAAGTCAGAAAGTATTAACCTCAGCTGCCCTGGAAGCAGTTGTTGTAAAGTTCTTATAATCTTGGTTTGCATGAGCTGGCATCTTCTGCTGAATTTTATATCCCATTCTGATCCTCTAGTCCCATTCACAGAAGATTTACACCAGATACAGGTCTGAGCCGTGGTGACACAATACATCCAATCTTAAAATTTCGTTAGCAATTACGTTGACTCAGGTGGGCTCTGATAAATTTTGAATTTGCTAGGTAGAAAAGTATTTTACTAGTTTGACACTTGCTTCATCATAGGAACTGATATTACTACAGTGAACAAAAAATTTGATTCAGTGTCTTTTATACGCTGCACTGTTTCAGGAATGATACCTTTGTCATGAGAATCCCACTCTGCTCAGATTAGAAGAGAACAAGATGATCCCCTTATGCTGTAAGAATTTTGAACTCTAATTTTGAGGCAGTGTTGTCCAGCAGAAACAACCGTCTGAAGCCCACTGAATTTAATCAAAAAGTCCTACTTCATCAGAAAAGGCAAGACCTGCTGTGCCTTATGAGAAGACTGCCCCAACCACTGCAACCCTTTCACTGCAACCTAGCAAGGCCAAGACAAGCTCTCTTTGAAATTCATGTCTAGATAACCCAAATATTAATAAGAATCATCCTATTTGATAGGAGTTAACTCAAGCACTTGTTGACCTAGCTGGACCCCTGTGTTTTGATCCTCCAGCCAATAATACAAGACATTGGCATTATTTTCTCAGGTCAACCCAGTCCTTCTTCAGAGACCATAGCTTCTCAAGAGCTATTCCAGCATGAGAAATGATTGTTTGTCCTTTACAGAACCAGAAATTTTAGTTTCAGCTCTGTTCTAGTAGAAGGTGTCTGTGTCCATGGAAGGGGTTTGGAATGAGAGGATCTTTAATGTCCCGTCCAACCCAAACCATTTTATGATTCTGAGATTCCATGTCTGTGAAACATGGAGCACCCTTACCCCACCAAATAACATGGTTATACTAACATTTTCTAATTTACTACTAGGTCTCACTCATTCATTGTAACTCCTTCTAAGCATTAATGTGAAAAAAGTAGGGAACCTAGTTTTCTTGTATTTTTATAATCAGGACATTTACAAAGTCAACAAAAATATTTTTCCTTATATAAAAATTGGTCTAAAGACCAGTAGTTGGCCTCATTATCTTATCAGTGAACTAAAAAATGTACTCTTCTTAGCTGATATTTTTTTTTCTTTTTTTTTTTCCCCTGGCTGAAGGAACAAAGTCCAGGAACTTTCTGTAGATGGCTGGATAATTTGCCAGGTAGAGTCCTTTCTTATTTTAGAAAGGGAAAGAGAAACATCTTGCAGATAGCTCTTTAAAAAGTAGGATATTTGTGAAAAAAAACATTGTAGCGAAGACCATCATCTTAACTGGTAACAGCACATAGTGTCTGTATCTAAAATATGTTAATCTACAAAATCAGACAGTGGGCTATTTCTAAGGCAATGATTTTTTTTTAGTTGATTAAACATAGAGCCTTCTCTGAGATACAGGCTTGCATTAATGGGTTACTATTAATTAGGTATATCATAAATATAAGTCTAAGGATCACATATACATAAATTAAAGTTAAGGTCTGCTTCCTCCTCTTTCTTCATAGCAAGAATATTCAGTCTTTCCATCTATACAAGGAGATCTTTTCAAGGATTGTCTTAAAATGTATTTAATCATGAAAGAAATCACGTGATCTCAGAAGAAAGTTGGTCTTGTAAATACAGTAGTGTTACTGCGGGGATTACTGTAACACGCATATATCAAGCCAGGAGTCCTGTGGAAAGGAAATATATATGGACAGATTCTTGGTAGATGTATCAGAGATGTTTATTTCTCCAGCCGCATGGCCGGGGCTCTGCTCAGGAACTCCCTCAGTCACGGGACCCGAGGGTCCTTGGCCACACCAGGGAAACACAAACCAACCAATGGGGAATGAGGCTGACCAGGGGCAGGGAAACCCCGTGCCTCCACCCCAGGGCCCCTCTCCCAGGGCTCCACGGCAGGGGGAGAGACCCCAACATCTCACCTGTTTTATTTTAATAAAAGGAGAATGAAAACAACTGGATAAACACAACAAGAACAGTTTCAAGACAAAACAAGCCACCCTCCTGAGTCTTTAAATGTCCAAACAGATTCTCTGGAACATCTTAGGGCTGACAGAAGGGAGACAGAACTCTCTGGGCATGCTCTGTGGGGAAACTGAGGCAGGAGAGGGTTTAATTTCTTCCCTCCCCCTTTTCATCCCCCCCTCGGCATCGGAGAGGAATTGTAGGGAAATGGAATTGTATAGGGAAGCCATGGGGTGAAAAACGGATTAGGAATGAACTGGGGATGGGGTAAACTTAGGAAAGGGCTCATATTTGGTATAGGATAAAAGGGGAAAGTAGGCTGTGAGTAGGGAAATTCCTGGGATGGATATTGTTTATAATTTTGTGCATAACGGCTGCCTTTGACGGGAATACCCCCAGGCCCAGTAACATTCACTGCTTGTAAACCCTTCTTTCCTTGCACTATATCAAATTGTACAACTTCCCCATCTCCTACACTTTGCAGGTAATTTTTAGGGTTATTCCTTTTAATGGCAGTTCTATGGATGAATAGATCTTCCCCTGTATCGTCTCGTGTTATAAATCCATAGTTGTTCTTTACATTGTACCATTTCACAGTTCCTGTGACTTTCGTGGCTATAATTCCTCCTATCACGTGCTTGCGTGTTCGTCGTGGCTGCTGGTCCTGCGTGGCCACTGCCTCGCCAACTCTGATGTCTCGGCCGGGCCCCCGCGTTGCGGCTGCTCCGCGCTCTCCGAGCGGTGCTGCTCCGGCGCATGTCTGGGCCCTGCACAGCCCCGCGTTGCCATCGCTGCTGGCTCCGTGCCCTGTGAGCGGTTCTGCTCCGCAAACTCCACGCTGCTTTGAGAGCAGCCCCGTTTCGGCTCGGTGCTGCGCTGTGGGCTTCTCGTGTCGCTGTGGAAACCGCCGCTTCTCCCTCCGCAAGGCTCTCCGAGCCAGTCACTCAGAGCGGGCTGCCACGCCGATGCCCAGTTCCTGGCTGCTTGTGGCCCACGGCACCCGCGGCGCCTGCGGCATCGCTCCCTCCCTCGCGGCTGCGTGGCCGGGGACCCCGAGACAGGGATGGGGTCCGCCATAAGGCGCGCGCTCCCGAGGGGGCCAGGCACATCCAGCGCAGGCACCTCCGCCGGCACGGCTGCAGTCATGTGCTCCTGGGATGGCGGCCGCACGGCCTCAGCCACAGGATTAGTATGATCTTCTGCTTTAGGGGTAATGGGACCATAAAAATGCTCCTCAAGAGCTTCCCTGATTATAAGGGATGCACGGAAAGCTTCTCTTTGATCCCTTACCTTATCCCAGATCTCGTCCCAGAAACACCCCTCACAAGATACAGGAGGTTCGATATCAAAAAGTAAGTCTCGAGAAATATAGGAGAACCTTTTGAAAAGCCAGTTAAAAAAATGTTCTAGATCTCCCAGTTCCAATACCTTTTTGTTTTGTTGTTCAAGGATTCCTTTTACTTCTAGATACATTTTTTTCTGTGGCTCAGCGAGCCCCATTTCCCACGATTCTTCCATAGTCCAGAGAGAATATCCAAACCAAGATGAGAAGAGAGAGGTCTGGAGTGTTTTTTTTACTCACGAATTTTCCTCAGGGATAGGTGTCGGCCCGCATTCCACACCAGTTTGTTACTGTGGGGATTACTGTAACACGCATATATCAAACCAGGAGTCCCGTGGAAAGGAAGTACTTATGGACAGATTCGTGGTAGATGTTTCAGGGGTCTTTATTTCTCCAGCCGCATGGCCGGGGCTCTGCTCAGGAACTCCCTCAGTCACGGGACCCAAGGGTCCTTGGCCACCCCGGGAAACACAAACCAACCAATTGGGAATGAGGCTGACCAGGGGCAGGGAAACCCCGTGTCTCCCCCCCAGGGCCCCTCTCCCAGGGCTCCATGGCAGGGGGAGAGACCCCAACACAGTAGGATTTCATGGCCATAAAGAAGATTGAGGTGATTCCAATGTAATAAACAAAAAATCACAAACCAACCAACCAAAAACCTTCAGCCTTTCCTTTTTTTATGTACTGGCACCTTTAACTAATGGCAATCTACAACAGCATAGGAACCAGGACTTTGACACTCACAGTATTATGTAAAACAAGAGTCACATCTAGGTACAGATTTTACCCTTTTATTTCTTTGCTCATATTTTCTATTTGAACTCTACTTGCCAAGATCATGACTCCTCAAGTCATTACAAGTGTCCCATTCGGTCCCACAGACAAAGTAAAAGCGAAAATAAACCATGTTGAAATTCTTCCTATAATTCTTCCTTTATTTGGTGCCTAGAAAATAATTTTCCAGGGATTTTCTGCCCTTGGCTTCTGAACTTCATTCAGTACCTCACTCATCTTTCTTGTAAAGGAGTATATTAGCACATACAGAACAGGAGTACATTAGCAATCATAATTTCTTTCAGGTACTAAAGGTAGTTTATTTTGTTGGTGCAAAAAGCCTCAGGTGTTAAGTAGGTAGCATAAGAGCTGGAAAAAGAATCCATAAATAATTAAAAAAAAAATTATGCATAGCCACATGTACGTTTAGCAGTGATTTCCATAAATGGACACTCTGCATATTGGGTTAGCTGATGTGACTTTTTTTCCTGTGATAAACCATAAAACCTCAGATTCAACCATTTTCACAGCTAATGTTTTGCATATCCTGTAATATAATGTATTTTTTTTAAATCACTACAGATGGGGAAATGCAATGGCTCATGAAATTGGTGAGGGAATATAAAGTCTTTGGATCAAATCTGCTCTTACATAAGTATGGGCTTGTAGCCATAAGACTGAAAACTCCAATCCTCTGGAACGAGGCAAACCTTAAACCTTGCAAGAAGGTCAGTGGAAAAAAAAAAAATGAAAGAAGAAATACACTTTCTGTCTATCCTCTCTGCACTGGTCAGCAGCAGAGCCTCAGCTACTTCCAGCACAAACTGGAGCTTGGTGAGAAGTCTCTTTGGATGGTCTGACAGAGATGAGACGTACCACTATCAGAAGCTGTTTGAATGTGGTCAAATTCCTTGTTCTTTTTCCACTTACAGTGAGATTAAGGTTGGGGCAAATAGACAGATATAGGTCATTTTGGCATGGCTGGTGTTTACAGCATTAGCTTTAGGCTGAGCTGATTTAGATTGATAGGGGTCAGACTCAACGTTCATTGTGAGTCCCTTCCAACTCAGGATATCCCGTGATTCTATAATTACCTTCCAACTCAGGATATACCATGATTCTATAATTACCTTCATCCTGCCTGCAAAGGATCACAAATACTGCAAGCCAGGATCTGTCTCAAACACGGAAACCAGATTTTCTTAATGCTGGTCTGTATCTGTATGCAATTGGGTTTGCTGTCATAAGAGGGAAAAGCTTTGGTTAGTTTCAAGGGAAAAAGGTGACAGTGGACACTATATATGTTTTCCAAAACACGTAATGCACAGCATTTCATCTGGTATCTTTTTTTAACTTTTTTTTATCATGAGAGCTAACAGAGCTTCTTGTCTGCAAGAATCCCTTCATTACCAGAATTAAAGCTATGTATAAAGGCCAAATATTAATTGTGATCACTATTTTGCTTTATCAGATGCAATATTGTTTTTTTTAAGCATTGCTAGAAATTAGTGAAACTAATAAATAACTTAATAGTGTCTACTGAGTGGTCTCCTTTTCACAGTCCTTTGGCTCGCAGACATCTACTCATTTTCAAAAAATACATGCATCTGTAAGTAAATATAATTGGAGTCCTCTAACACTATGGGCCTGACTGAGTCCCTTTGAAGCCAAAGGGAGTCAGGGGAACACCAAAGTCAGGGATCATGTTGTAAATCAACAGAAAATTCAGTCTGCAAGCCTGCCCATGCACTGGTTTGCAAGGATTCCATTCCCCACGTCTGGAAACCCTTCCACCCACCCGGAGGAAAGAAGGAAAAAAGCAAGTAAATAAGAAAGAACTGTGAGAAGGGAGTGAGAGAAGGAAGGTGAAGGCAATGCTGGGAAAGACTAATGCACTTGTTCTTACCCATTTGAAAAAAGTCTTACCTCTTCATAAAGATCCTCTTGACAAGCCTACCTGACAAAAAAATCCAAAATTAAAAAAAAAAAAAATTAAAAAAGCTTTGAGAGAAAAAAAAACCCGAATCTCCCTCACTCTAGCCCTTAACTGGTCAATGTCTTTTTCAGTTTAGAGAAAATTTTTGCACGAGGACCAGTCTGAAAATCTACTCCAGTTACCCTAGACCAGATCACTGGACACACTTAATTTTTTTTTCCTCCACATTTCAGCACCATGCAGCTCAGCATCATGCAGATATCTGTAATACACTGTTCAGAATCCTCCATTTGGTGAAGAAAACAAAAATGTGGTGGTATAGCAGTGCATTTGTTGATCCAAAAAGAATTACTCTTTCCAAATGAGGAGAGAAATTTATTGTTGGAGAAAAGCCACAGGTGCCTTCCTCTGGCTGTACAGATCAACATGAACCTTGCTACTGGAGGAACAGACATTCATCATTTGTTTAAAAAATAAACAAAGAGAAAAAACAAACAGATTTCTGAAATGCGAAACAAATCAGTCTAGAAAATGTTGGTAGCATCACCAATTTGATGCATATTAAAAGAAAATGCAACAGCTCATGCAATAACTGTAATTCCTTTCATTAATTCCTTTCATACATGCAAGGAAAACAGGAGTTTTTCCTCTGAGAAATGCATGCACACTATACGCACAGAAACAAGTTAACAAGACCTTAACCTGACCACAGATGTTCTGACCAGTTAGGAAGAAGCTGAAGGATCAGTCTCATGTTTTCACTTAAAGTAAGGAGGTAGAAAAATAATGATTAAAAAAGCAAAAAGACAAGGGAAGAAAAATGAAATAACTTTATTTACCCTGGTTTTAGCTGAAAAAACAGCCACTGTACAAGACTGTGGGATTCATCCGTAGTCCTACAAGATGCTAG
>NC_045511.1:18927633-18995133 GCF_009650955.1 Corvus moneduloides
AGGTCGTTTCTTGAACACTTCCACCCATCTTAAGGTGACTGGAGAATGCCTGACTATCTTACACTGTTTTTCCGGTTCCTACTTCCCCAAAGGCTCAAGTCAGAATCTACCAGCTGATGAAATCAATGAAATGATCAATGCTTTTTATGGAATTGTGAGAGATCTTAGTTCACTTGCTGCAAGCTCTGCAAGTATCCCAGCACCACAGCAGTGCAAACTCTGAAGTCCATTTTGTGTCTGAATGTGTATATAGTAAAACAGCTCAGCCCACACTCAAGTTTCAGCAGCTACGAGCACAGTCAAGTCTGAAGTTTTTTGATTTAAAGCTAATTTATGCTTTAAATAGCTGTATGACTGCAGGGTCATTCCAAAAGTGTTTTGTCCAAGTATAGCTGAACAAAGAGTGGAAAGGTAACTCTGGGATCATGCAAAATCAAGTGCATTTCCAGGCTTCACAGTGAGCTGTAAGAAAACTGTAAGCTGCCTGACAGGGTCCAGAGCACAGTCTAACATAACCCACCTCACTGCACACAGTCACCCTCAGCCACACCTTGAGGCGGGCAGAGATCATAAACTTCTCTAGTGTAGTTTCATTCTGCTTCTGTTGACCAATAAATTAATTCAGACAGGCTGCTGGATGTCTCTGAAATCTAAAATCCTACTTGGCATCCCACAAGTGCATTCAAATGAAATGTATTTTAAAGTCAAAAAGTATGGTTTGTCCACATACTTGCCAAATATATATATATGACATGTATATGCATACTGACATAAAGACAAATAAATAATTATATACAACAATTTAAAACGTGAAGAATAAATGAAGGGGAAAGATGCAGTTTCAGCATCTCAAAGGGAAACTCTTGCTAAAGACATGATGGTGTGAAATATTTGTGTGATTCTTGAGCATGCAGTCAGGAGTGTGCTGTAAGCGCCAGGTGTGTGAACTGGGCTGGAATGCTCTACCCCACTGTGGTACCAAATTTCTAACAAAGATGCTTAAATTAGAAAAGATAGACAAATCAAATGTAGGAAATGGGAGATGGAGAAAATTATACCTATATTTGTTACTCCAAGGACGCAGACTACTAAAAGTAAAACTACTTAAAATGAGATCAAGAATACTCTAAGAGTATATCAATAATGTCACAAGAAGAAATGTGAAGAACTGAAGTGCCCTCAGAGAACAGAAACTGGACCAGGTCAGGATGAATGGACCTCAACAGTCCAGTTAATATATTTTCCTAAAACCTAAAGAAAAATGGAATAATATTAAATTCAACCATTTCTAGCAAGCCATTCAGTTCTGGGGAGGGCGATGAAAATATGCATTCTCGACTTCCTAGAAAAATGCAGATGACAGCCCATTTTTGCTACCCCTTCACTTGTTTTCCTCAGTAGCACTGCTTTGAGGAAAATGAGCCTAGCTTCTGAACTTTATATTTTCATTTTGCCAAAGACCTAGCTGGCTCTCAGTATGAGACCATGGGATGCCTATCATCTTTAAAATGTTTGCTTTCTTAACTTAAGGAAATACAGGCACACCTGCCCCTTTACCCTTCCTCCTCTGTGTCTCTTTCTCACATAAACAGAAACCCAAAATCCTATGTTAAAATAACATCATTAAGGTTGCAAAGTCAAGCCTGCAGAAATTAGAGAATGTGAAAATTAAGTTTTCCTCTGAACCTTAATTAGCTGAAGGTGGCAGGCACCCTGTGGAAAAAATAGCATGTGATCATGTAATTAAAGACTGTGCCATAATGCCCCCACACAGGGGTGCCAAATTAATGTTTCGCGGGCAAACTTAATTCAAGCATTCCCTAACTTGTTTTGAATGCTTGACTTTGCAACCTTAGTAATGTCCCTTTAATGCAGTTTTGCGTGTGTAATTTTAGACAGAACTATCTTAAAGAAGCTTTTGGTCTGAAATATTACTGTCACTGAATCTTATTTAGACTCTTATTATATTATCATGATTTCATGGCATTTTAATTTATATTGCATTATTGGGCTGTTAACTTACTTCCACTACTCAATTAGGCTGACAATATTGTTTCACTTCTAATATGCTTCTCTTGCTATTCAACATATTATAATTATTAGAAGGCTATTTATATTTACCTACTGCCACTTAAACAAGATTCTCTTGAGTGTCACCTTGTTAGCTACAGACCTTGATAGAAAAGAAATTATCTTAATACAGTCATATAAAAACATGTTTATAAACTTTTCAAGCTCATGTTTAGAACATAATAATATAAAATTATAATAATAAGTGCAGGGTAAGACTACATTTAACATAAATAGAGTCTGGCATTGATTGGATCTTTGATTATTTAATGGCATACAGTTGAGAATATTGCATGCATGTTTTTATTGGTATTCCTTATAATATCTCATAACTCCATGACCATTTAATAGATCCTTGTGTATTGAATACTTTTTATAATAAATATTCTTATAATTATACATTTCACTAACATCTCCTTGTTGTTTGAAGCAACACTTCTAAATTCAGAAAGCTGCACACATCAGAACTCAGTGATACATAAACTCAGAAAGCTGCACTTGCATTAATGGATGTGCTTTTTTTGAGATGCTGTGAGCTGGAGGTATTTAAAATACCCCACACTAGCATATGCTTTTTAAAATGACTGCTTCTATCTATTGATTACATAGGATACCAATACAGTGTGTTAGGTAGTAATTACTTCTGGGGTCCAATCTGATCAGTCTTCTTCTGAAGATTGATTTCTAATGGACCTCATTCATTAAAAGAAGATAGTTGGGACAGCCCTTTCCCATTTAATCTTTATTTAATGGTTTAGACAGTGAGCAGGTCTGTTGCTAACTTTTTTTTTCATTTTCAGTGAAGAATTCAAGCAATAACCTGTTAAAAAAAAAAAAAAAGCTTCTTTAATCTTGAAACACTGTCTCATGACCTCAGCAGATTTGGGCAGCCTGGAATATAACTGAGCTCTCAACAGGAGAAAAGTGAAGTGCTTCCTGGAGTAATCCATCCTGGCCCTCCGTGTTTGAAAAGAAGTATCTGGAAACATAAATTTCAACTAGGCCTAATTTAAATGTTATTAGGGTTACGTAGGAACAACATTTCAACATTTTAGAGGATTTAGTCCAAAAGTTCCATGCCATGCTGTTGCAGCATCCGTCTCCTTTTTAATATTAATTTTAGTAGTGCCTCAGGAACAAAAAAGTTATTCAATCCCTCCCTGGAGTTTAAAACACAGACTGCATATATAGATAATAATAACAGGTGCCTTCCTCAGTAATCAATTAGCAAAGCTGTACCTATGTGTGGAGGTGTGTGAGAGGGAGCTTAACACACCTAATTTTGCAGAGCAAGTTAATAGCTTTCTTCCTCTAATTAATTTTGCTGTTAGTCTGAGCTCACTGTAATTGTTATATCCAGAAGCAAGGATTAGCACAGTGGGCCAGACCACTGGCCTGTTTGCTTCAGCTGCTTGCTACTGACAGAGGACATTAACAGGAATTCAAAGAGATGGTACATGAAACGCTGTAACAGACAGCTGCCATGTAATTGCCTTTTAAGCTCATATATTCCTCAAGTTTTTTGTGTTTTCTTGCATAGCATCTTTCAAGAGAGAGAGACCTTGCATTTGCAGTAGTCCAAACACAACCAGCTCTTCACCAGAATCCAAATAAGCACCTTATTGCAGATTTTACAGCTTGAATGTACACCTGTGCTGTACATGGCTACACAGCTGATCTTTCAAACCTGGGTAATTTAAACTGAATGATTTAAGTTTGAGATAGTGTTTTCTTGGTTCTCCTTGGGAAATCCTACGGATATGCACTCTGCTATCACTCAGTTATTTTCTTAGCTACATGAGCTTCCCAGTATCTCCTCAATGGTGAGGTGCAAGATGGAAGCACAGTGAACACTAATTCCGAATACTAGAGGGGATAAAAGGTCATTTGGGGAGCAAGTTGTCCATTTGCATGACAAGAGGCAATCCATGAGTGCTGTGTGCCAATATCACAGAAGGATCAGAAAGTATATGGCTAAGGCATGTTTTATCATCCCCTTCCCACAGATAGCCATTATTTTCTGGGCTCCACCACCATTTAACTGAGAACACTGCTTGTGATTCTTCTCATCCCATTTCCAACTTCACCTTCTGACCCCTGTGTTTGACCTGAGTTTGACAAGAACTCTCAAAACTATATTTTCAGAGCTCTTCAGCAGCCTAAAGAGCAGGTCTGAAAACACAGGAAAGGGGTGAGCTGAAGGAAGATCCATAGCTCCTGACTTAAAGAGTAGGTTTTTTCTTTCAGTCTTACTGCACTCGTCCTCCCAGCCCTGTCCCATGGTGTCAATAAAGGAAGTTTTTCATTCCTTCCCACTAATTATCTCTGACATGAACTTGGAAATCTTGTCTATGAGAATCAGCCTGTTATATTCTAGGACAGTCTCAAGGAGAAAAATGCAGATACAGCACCTTTGAATAGTGAAAACTAAAAGGGTTTTTTTGGTTTTTTTTTGGTTTTTTTTAGTGTTGCTTTTCTTTGCTATTTTATAAACAGTAAAGGAATGAAGGCCAAAATCAGTGGATAAGAAAGATTTGGTATAAGGCAGGGCACAGTGATCCTTAATAAGAAAAAAAAAAAATCCTCTGTTATTTCTTAACAGTAGGAGGGAGTCTCAGCTTAAAGTTATGTGCTTCCTTACATGACAGGGCTCTCATCAGCACTCTGTAAACTGCTGGACCAAATTCTCCACTGTGATTTCATTGGGGTTGTAAGAAAGGAGAATTTAGCTCCCTGTTGATAGATGGCTGGCTGTGTACGGGGGAGGGGGCTGAGGGGAAGGCTGTTAATTAAATTTGAAGGCGAGATTCTGCTCTTTGCAGCTGAATTAAAAATAAAATACCAATTGAAGTTTAATTACTGTCTTTGCTTACTTGTGCATTCAAACTTGAAAGATGACTTCACACTCTGTTTTTAAGCTCCTGTGGCTCAGAGATGATTATGGAGTTTGAGTGCTATGTGACACACAGTTTTATCAAATACCCCATGCTACCACAGAGGCATTTATGCTGCTGATAAGGTAGTCAGCAAGTGAAGTCTCTGGGCCAAATTGAGAGGGATGTTACCCTGCAGCATGCAAATAGGAAGGGGGCCTGCTTTAGGAAACCCCAGGCTTCCCTTGGCCTCAGTTGAGGTAAGGATTACTCATTAACCAGTAGCAGTTATTCATTACTGGTTAACTATGAGATAACTATTGCTGTCCTGCAGTGGGAGAAAAGATTTAATTAAGACTAAATAGCAGGAAGAAAACCTGAAAGAACTTCTGAAACAGTGCCTTTTGCCCTTTCTGTCTGTGAGACAGGGATATTTTTCACAGTAAGGACTGAAAGATTTTAGAGTGGATCAGTGCTGTTTCTATTAGGAAGAGGAGGATGTGAAAAGATATAATTAAAAGCTTTTATATTAACATTTTCCAGGTAATTGTATTTCTGGTGGTGCACTTTTATATTCCCTCTCTTTACTCCCAAACACAAGAGTTGTGTTACTTTTAATATCACTGAACATTATTCCAGAAGTATCCTATATAGATTATATCTGGAATAAATCAGGTTTTTTGATCTCAGTGCAATGAGTTGATCCTGCCTTAATCCCAAGTACCCACCTAAGCCACTCTGTCACTCCCCTCCTCAGCTAGACAGGGGAGAGGTAATAAAACAAAAATCTCATGGATTGAGATAAGGACAGGGAGAAATCACTCACCAGTTACTGACTCATGCAAAACAAACGTGACTAAGGAAAATTAGTTTAATTTATTACCAATCAAATTAGAGTAGGGTAATGAGATGGAAAACCAAATCTTAAAGCATCTTCACCTCTCCATTCTTCCTGATTTTCTCTTCCCTGCAGTGGCACAGGGGGATGTGGAACAGGATTGTGGTCACTTCATTACACGCTGTCTCTGCTGCTTTTACCTCCTCAGGGTTTGGACTCCTCACCCCCGTCCCCCTGGTCCAGTGTGGGGTCTCTTCCATGGGACACAGACCTCCATGAACTGCTCCAGTGTGGATCTCTTCCACAGGGTCAATCCTTCAGGAACAGGCTGCTCCAGTGTGGGTCCCACATGAGGTCACAAATCCTGCCAGCAAACCTGCTCCAGC
Organism: Corvus moneduloides; assembly: GCF_009650955.1. Classification (NCBI taxonomy): domain Eukaryota; kingdom Metazoa; phylum Chordata; class Aves; order Passeriformes; family Corvidae; genus Corvus; species Corvus moneduloides. The sequence goes on from NC_045511.1 coordinate 18,933,801, forward strand.
CTGGGCTGCTCTCTCAATAGGTCCACAGATCTTGCCAGGACCCTGCTCCAGCATGAGCATCCTGTGGGGTCACAGCCTCCTTTGGATATCCTCTTGCTCCAGCCTGGGCTCCTCCAGGGGTTTCAGGTGGATCTCTGCTCCCCCGTGCCCTCCCTGGGCTGCAGGGGCACAGCTGCCTCACCATGGGCTGCTCCAGGGGCTGCAGGGGAATCTGAGCTCCAGAGCCTGGAGCAGCTCCTGCCCCTCCTTCTGCACTGCCCTGGGTGTCTGCAGGGCTGCTCCTCTCACACTTTCTCATTACTCTACTCCAGCTGCTGTTGCATTTTCCCCTCCCTTCTTAACTGCAGAGGCACCACCACCATCAATGCTGGGCTCAGCCTTGGCCAGTGGCAGGGTCCATCCTGTCCAGCACCAGCTCATTCAGGCATGAGGAGTTTCCAGCAGCTTCTCAGAAAAGCCATCCCTATAGTCCCTTCGTTACCAAAACCTTGCCAGGCCAGACAATATAGATATAGACAATTTTATGGAGTTTTAAGCACTCATATAAGGAGGAAAAAAAAAAAAAAAAAAAAAAAAAGAGCGAGCACTAAACCCCTCTGAGTCCTTTTTATGAAAATCCTACCCAAGGGTGCTGCGATGTTTGAGTAAGGGTGTCAGAGCTTGTACCACACACTTCTTCACTCCCCTGGCTGCCTCTGGCTCTCTGCCTCTCCTTTTTAGCAATTCATTGGAAGCTTAGGTGGAGTTGGTGGCCCATAGCTATAGTAAATCAAACTAATTACACTTGCACTAAAGCTGAAAATGTCTGCAGTGGATATTTTTTCCTTTTTTTAAATTTTTTTTTTATTTAAGTACAGACTATTAATACATCTTTACTTAGTCTAAATTATACCTTCAATGTAAAGCTAAACTGGTGCAACCACAGCAGTTCAACTGCAGCAACTGCAAAGTCCAAATCCCATTTGCAATGCTGAATTGTTGGGATACCTGTTCATCAAAGACCATAAAAATGGGGGCTGATGTCAAGGAAGACAAGCAAATGATCCCGAAAAACCTGATGCAGGAAATCTATAACCTTCTAGAAAGCCTACTAGAAGCAAGGCAAGATCCACTGGGTTGTCTAAACTCATAAATCATGCCCATGAGGACTATTCAGATTATCCTAAAGTTCACATACATCCAGCAGGCAGAACTGCTTTTCCAGTTTCCTTAACTCTGCTGTGGAGATACAGCTAGAAAGCAGAAGTGAGAGCACTGCTAAACTCATGTCAGAAGTAGACGCGCTAACGCTGCTAGGCCGCAAACCGTGGCAGGCAGTAAGGCCTATAATGAAACAGTCAGCATAAAAGGTATGCTTGGTATGTACCTGTGATAGTGCTAGCTTCTAGTTTTGCAATGTTATTAAGAAACATAGATATGGTTGTTATAGTGATTGCTGCTTATATAAGAATTTATTTTTAGTAACTGCTGAAAAGGTATAAATACTCAGCTCTGTATCAATAAAATCGGCTTATTGCATCCAAGCAATCTGCCCCCTCTCTTCCATCGCCGACTGTCTCGCGACACTCTGCCAGGACTGATGCAGCTATGCACAGACGTTTTGTACCACTTCAGATGTGTTGGGGTGTTCTGCCTGTCCTCGGCTGGCAGTCCAGGTAATCACAGTCCTGGTTTTGCAGGTGTCACAGCAGCTACAGATCGCCTGTCAGCTGGCTAGCCTGTGGTATCTAGGATGCTCCTTGCAAGGCCAGAATTGACCTATGGCCAACTGAGCTGAGCTCACCTGTGACTACTTCAGTGTCATGGAAAACACTGAGGTATAAAAACCTAGATCTGGAATATTTTGACTTGTGAGTTCAACCTCACCCCTCATCTCCACAGGGCTTCCTTGGCCATCATTTTGCCAGTGGACTGTCTGCTAAAAAAAACCCCAAAACACATTCACAGAACCTGGGCCAGTGTCCAGCATTTGAGATATTGGTAGATATTTGTTACTTGCTGCCTCTACAGTAACCACCTATTCTTGCAGTTGACATTCTCATGTTTGAGAAATGTAGCGGCCCCCTTTTTAGGGTAAAAATATACCCTGTATATTTGATATTAATTTCCAGGATGAGAGATGTATTCTTCTTACAGTCATCTTGTGGGTTTGCAAAAGAAGTGGTAATATCAATTGGAAAAAGGAAAAGATGAAACATAGCATTCCAGTACTTTCATTATTATTCAATGGGGTTGTTTAATTGTCAAAATTAATGGACAATTACTGGATAATTTGAGGGTAAACACAGTCCTTTCAGTGTATCAGACTAATCAAATCCAAATATTTCTGTCCTTCTCTGAAATAGTTAACGTTTGGAGCAGAGAAGATAATTCAAATAAAAACTATTATGCAGAGTTAGTTTCACGATACGCAATTTAAAACTGTAGCAATTGTTTTTGGTCAGTTTCTTGCAATCTGCAAGGTAATTTTTTTCAATTTATTTGGAATTAGTCAAGTGCAGTGTTGAAAAGGCAGAGTGAATTGATGTTAAATAGTTTTTGGAAGATGTAATTGTCTGATGATTTGTAAATAGCCAAGCTTATCAAAAAAGTAATTTAAATGTTATGCTGACAATTTTGTTCAGTTTGGTGGACTCTGTAAACTTGTGAATCCAATTTTTAGCCCTCATTAGCATAAGAATTCTCTTTGCAATTCTAAATGATTGCAGGTATTTCTTACGTGTGCCCAAAGCATCAGTTGCTGAACTTTTACTGATCCCCAGCCTGCACAGAGAGCACAGAGTCGAGTTGTAACTAAAAGTACTTCTATTTCCTAGTTGCCGTAATCTGGATATTCTGTTAACAGAGAGAACTTGACCAGTACTAGTAATTTTTAGTCATGCACCATAAGGCATAGTGATGAGTTCAACTCAGAAATCAATGCAGTTTTTAAATGGTTACTTTCATTCATGTTTTAATTGTTTGGCATATTTTTTTAAAAATTTTCATGTTTTTCTCTGAACCATAAAATTTGAAAGATTCCAGCCTTGACCTTCCCTTCAACAGTTAAAGAAAAGGAAAGAAAGGAAAGGAAAGAAAGAAAGAAAGAAAAAGGCTGACACAGAACTCCTAATCAAAAAGAACTTGATTCTCTGTGTTTTTCAGAACTAGTAATAGTTTTTCTTATGATCTCATGAAATTATTGTTAATGTTAATTTCAATTTTTCCTGGTGTTTCTGCATTCACACATTCTTGCATGCATTCCAATATTTTATTATATCCAGTAGTACTGCATTAAAAGAACACCAAAATATAAACATAAACACCCCAAATTAGAAAACATCATAAAACTCAGCATCATTACTTTAACATTAATTCAACTTCCTTGCATATATGCATTCTGAAAATGCATTTTATGATAGAATCATATTCCATTTCTGCTACTGGACTATTCCTGGGTCATCAAACAGCCAAAAGTCATTATGCTAAAATGGTTAGAAATAAGGCAAGAGGGAAGGAAGACTGATGCAAGTTGTGAAACATAATGTGAAATGAGCTAAAATTAAGAAGCAAACATCTAGGGTAACTATGGATGGGGAAGGATGCTGGATGACTGTTTGAACTTGACCCACAAAGAAAAACTTGAGAAAGATGTATAAAAAGAAAAGCCACACAATCTTCTAACTGTCTTTCCTAAAAGGTAGCTTGCCCCTTTCTGAAACATAAAACTGAAATTTAAAAAAAAATCAAAAATCTTATGAAAATGTTTTTAAAAAATCAAAATACAAAGCATTCTAGAGGAGGAAATAATGCCTTGTAAATAAAAGAGTGAATACTTTTCTCAAAAATGTCTAAAAAATGCTAACATTTTGACAATGAAATTTTCATTTGTGGACTTCCATGTTCTTGACAAAAATATATTGAAAAAGAATAAAAAACCCCATATTTTTATCTTTTCAGAAATAAAAGTATAAAGAAAGGAGTCGTGTTGACCATTTCTCCCAGCAGCTAGCAGCATGTGCTGTGACCCATCGGTACTGGTTTGGATTTTTCTGCAGCCCATATGTGTCCATCTGTGCTTGGGCCTCCTTGTAGTTCATGGAGAGAAACAGACTTTTTGAGGAGAATTCAGCTTCTTTAGGTTTATAGAACAACATAAAGAGATTAAGTATTAATCCTTGTATTGCTTACTTTAACACATCTCTTTATTACTATGAAGGTATCTGACACCTCATACAATGAAGAGTTCTCTTGGTGGGGATGTCTGTATGCTAAAGCTCTGGAGTTAAAGGACATGTCTGTACCCTGACCAGATCAAAGAACGATTCTAAGTTCATAAACCTTCAGGTGAGTTTAGCCTGTGAAAAAGTAAATGGGGGAAAAAAAAAAAAAGGTACAAAAAGAAAGAGAGTAGTGATTTTGATAATTTCATTGGAAATTATACATACCCTGTCAGAGAAAATATTAGCTAGTAAGTTACACTTTCATCCAGCAGAGAAAGCCCTGGAAAAGTCTAAGAGTCATACAAACTCCAACAGTAAATCTGAGATTTTCAGCAGTTGAGAAAGACTGAACAAGTTTCATAAAGGGTTCTAGGTTCTCTGTCACAGGTATCTCACATCAGGAGTGCAAACTTCCCTGGAAAAGATGCTAAACATATACAAAAGGGTTAAAACCACAACTAGTCATATCATGCAGGAGGCTAGAGAGTCTGATTGGCCAAGGTCTCAAAATTCAGAAAATAAACCCAATAATCTGTTTCTTGTCCTTTTTCTTTCGCACATTTTTTCCTTATATACTATATCAAGTCAGTCTGGAACTGTTTGTTGCATTACACACACAGCAGGTTGGAAAAGAGTCTTACCCTATTCATTTGAGAAACGGGCTTACAGTAAGAAAAAGAAAAAAAAGTCTATAGCTCACCATTTAAATTTTAAGTAAATTAATCACTATTCTGACTTCAGAGCACCGGGTCTAAGCCTGGTACACTATCTTTTAAGGTCACAGTTGGAGGACAGGACTAGGAGCACAAAGAGGCCTGGTTTGTTTTACTTTTCGGTAATGTATTTTAATTAGAGGTGTCTAAATCTTTCTTGTAGCCCTTCATTCTTATTCTCTTTATTTCTCTACTACTTATATAGAGGAGAGCAGTTGAACTACAGATATATATATGCATATACATATATATATATATATAAAAATATACATATATATATTCACATGAACCATATATATATATATACACACATATATATACATATTTTTATATATAGCTACTGCAGGCATCACTGCTCTGCTGTTATATTCTACTGCATTGAAGAAAATGAATCTTTTCAAACAGGTGAATTTTCCAACAGAAATGGACCAGACTCAGTTCATTGAATAGAAAATGTAATGGTGATCTAAACCTATTATCTTCAATGGAGTCTGTGACATTTTCTTCAAGCATATTGATCTGCTGGAGAGGGGTGGGGGACCGAGGGAGAAAGGGAACTTTATTTTTTTACTCACCGTGTTGCGTCAGTCATTGTAATGCTAGTCACAATGCGTAAAAGACTCATAGACTCCACAGGGTTGGTCCTTTTACAGGGGCTGCAATAAACAGTTCTCTGAGGCTGAATTAAAAAGCTGGTCTAAAATCAACTCTATGTGTACTTTAAAACCAACACGAATAAGTCCCATTCTCCACTTCTCCGCTCCAAAATTTTCCCTTGCACAACAGTCAAACTGATTTCAGTCAAACACACCCAGCGCTTGTCCAATGGCCCATTCTTCTTTTGTAATTTGTAATACCTTTCAGCTAGTTAATCACATTTCTCTCCATGCATATCTCTTTCCACTAGGCTGCTAATAGAGACTGAACTAATTTCAAATCTTATTTAACCTAATTTGGATCGGCAACATGTCCTTTAGAAAGGCGGAAAAAAAAAAGAATACCACCATGAGCTTTTTTCTTGTATATTTTCAGGGTTTACTTTTTCATATTTTATTTTATTTTATTTTATTTTGTTTTGCTGTAGAATCACGTCTCTAGAGATTAGAAAAGCAGCAGAGAATTCTGTCTCATTATAGAAGTGACATTTGTGCTGTTATAGTTAGGTTTATGTCAGTGTTTCTATTATAATGTGATTCCTCGGCTTTACTGAATAAAATAGTCTCTTATTTGCAAATTTTTTACATGAACAATGTGGATTCAGGTTTTGTTGCTCTACTTGTGACAACAGATATTCCATCTTTCCATTGTATAGGGTTTTTTTTTAATATTCTGCAAATATTTTTTGTATTTAAAGTACACTGGTAAGACCTTCAGACTATTACTTTGCTGGTGACATCACCAGTGGAGATAGAAGACACATTAAAATTCCTTGACAGGATCACAATGCTAGTAAAGTTCTTTAATATTAACATAATATTGAGTCCATTTATTTTGGCATTATCTTAATTTGATCCATTTTGCACCTTGTCCATTGTATATATATATATATATTTTAATTTGTGCTAGCGCATGAAGCTATTGCATTTTGTTGTAATCTGAATTTTATAATCTTGCCTATTACTTACAAGCAATCTGCTGCTACAGTTGTTCCTAGGTGTTTTTATAAACTAATTTAACATCTGTTTGTACTGTGTAGCAGTATCAACTTACAAATGGGCAATAGAACTTAGCATTGTTGAGAATTACTATGCAGATAGATGAAGTTACATTAGTAAAAGTAAAAACCACTCAGTATTTTATTGTAACTTCGTAAATAAGCTTTGTTATCAAGATTATTTTATTTTCAGCCAGGCTTCTGTATTGAATGGTTAGGTTATTTACTATAGAGTAGCAGCCACTATGTTTTATTTGGAAATAAATAAATAAATACTTAGAATTGTAGTTAAATTGAGTTTTAAAGTTCCAAATCATTCTTTACCCATAATGTGATTCTGGGATCTGAAAGCATATATACAGCACGTGTTAGCAAGCGAACAAATGTAAAGTGGGAGTTAAAAAATTGCTCTGAATCATTAGAAAGATTTAATTAAGATACAAAGCCTGTAAAGTTGTCTGGGCTGCACTGAGAGTGGAATTTAGCCCATGAAAAGTATCAGCCTAGAGCACTGAGCGTACGTGATACAAACACCTCCATTCAAATCTGTTTACTTACCTAGGCATATTTAATAGGAAAAAACATTGTCTAGCACTGCTTATTTCCTTCGAGTCCCTACCATACAACGTTCTCTTCAAATATTTTCCAAAGTGGTCCAGCTACATGTGTTAAGAATTGTATCACTAGCAGAGGCAAAATGGGGGTTCCTAGGAATCCACTGAGGCTAAGGTCTTGCTTACCAAGGTTTCACATGTAAAAGGGAAAAGCCACTGTCCCAAAGATGTGAAAGGAGATAGGATTTGGTCCCTTTTTCTTGGAGATAAGGTTTAATACACAGAGAAAAGTAATTTGTCAAGGGTCACACATGTCTGTAGGACAAAGAGGAGTTGTAATCGTTAAATTCATAGGTACTCAAACACCAAAAGACAGCAGAGAACCTTCAGAAGGATCAGCTCCACCTACTGCATTCGCACGATCCTACATCTTGGCTAGCGAGAATTCCAAGCCTTCAGTTAACAGTGTGAGACACCAGGACCAGAGTATGTGTGGCAGGCAGCTGGATTAGCTCACACTTCTAGTGCAGAAACAAAACCAGTATGTTCTGCTCAGTTTTGTCTAACAGTCACTATAAAAACCTACAACAAGTTTTTATCCAGCAGAAAATGCCTATTCTGTTGCATTTCCTCAGATAAAGGTCTGTTCTGTGCTGGTTATTATTATTGACCAGGTAGCACAGAAGTAATTCAATAACATTTTGGGGGGCATCAAAAAAGAACACATTCTCTTTTCCTGAATTTTGCCTTTGACCTGTCATTTTTGACTATGGTCAGAAGGATAACAAAATGGTGGTTTGGCACTTGCTTTAATGGTGATGTTCAAGTTGAAGAAATAGAAGGGAGGGTTGTTCTTTTGTTTTGTTTTTCTTTCCTTGAAACTGAAGAGAGATAACATGGAGGAACAGGAAAGGAAGGATGTGACAAAGTGACACATACATACACACAAAAAAAGGGGGACTGAAGAGGGGTAATTTTTTTTTCCCTGTCAATCCTTTGATTTATAAGGATGTGTACAAACATCTTTTTATTTTACAGAAAGGTACATGTGTTCAAGTCATCCATGTGATAAAATTAAAAGTGGCTGTGGAAGAATGGGAGACATTTCTAATGTTACTGCTAGTGTAACATGCATTACCTTCTTTAAAGTATTCTTAAATAAAAAGTAAATGAAATGCCTTGAGACAATAGGAAATGTGCAGAATATCTCCAGCAGAGAACTAACAAGGCATAAGGATCACCAAGATCCCTTTAGAACGCATAAAAAAAAAAAAAAAATTCAGTAAGTGGGGAAAGCAAGAGCAATAGCTAAAATTTGTACAGGTATCCAACCATTTCATTTAATGGTGTTTATTTTCCCCCACTTTGGTCAGAAGTACTCTCAAGATATCTGTATAATGTCAGACATGACAGAAGCGCTTCTCCAAAAGAGGGCAGGGAAATGTGTGATTAAAAAGAACAACAAAACAAATGATGACTAGTGACTGTATCAGTTTTAATACATAATTACCCTGCTTTGTTTCTGTATCTGGAGATGTGACTGTGAAGTACGAGTCCCCTGCAACCTCATATAACATCAGGATTAGCCCTGCTATTGACAGGCTGACCTCACAAGGTTTATTCCAGCCATGAGACTAGAAACTCCTGATACCTTCAATGTTTCTAGGATGGGTAGGAATGCCAATGAAGATGTTGTGACAGACTTTAACAAGAACTATCAATCTAAATACTGGTATCAAGGCCAAGGGGACTTGATTGGCGTGTACAGTCTTGTCTGAAACTTGTGCTGCTGCAAAGCCACTAACTAAAATAAAGGCAGCATGTATTTGCTACATCTTATTTTAATGCAGGCAGATCCTTTGCCTTTTATTTCTAGACTTCTTCCTGTTCAGAGACTAATGGTGATAACTGTGAACTGGTCTAGCGAACCAAGTCACTTCTTAGAGAAGCATGTGGTGTGATCATTTACTGTAATGGCCCAGATTGACATGCAGCTGTAAAACACACTGTGAGAGAGCTCAGTCCACAGTTCTAGACCATGAAGGGGGCGTTTGTCACTTTGCTCTCTATTACTCACATTGCAATACTTTGTAGGACTCCTAGTCACGGATTAGAGCCCAGTTATGTTATATGTCTGACATTTCTGTGGACATTACTTTACTGGTTTTGCATCCAAACTCACAAAGAAAGTATTTGTCATTGTAAATAAAACATAAAAACACGACTGATATATGCATAATTCTAAGAAAAATATTCTCCAAATAATGTCACCTTATGGAACATATTCACAGCTATGGAAAGCTTTCAACCCTGTACTAAATAATTTTTGCATTAAAATTTCCATTGTTTAATACTGAAACTTCTTTTTTTAATTGATTGTATAGAGACGAAGTTTTTACTCACAGACAATTGCAACTTACTAAAACAAGTGGTTTTGACTTTCCTATTTTATTCCAATAATGTCGAAACATTATATTTTTCTAAAGGAAAAATATTTTAATAAAGAGAAACAAATAAGTCTGTATTTCTGATGTTGATCTTCTGTTTCTTTTAAAACATTAATGGTAATCCCACATGATACAGATTTTATTTTGTGACATTAAGTGAGTAAATATAATTGCTATGTGGATATATATATAAAGATAGTCTCAGCGGGGAAAGCTAAATACACTGGAAAGTAGAAATAAAATTATTTATCCAGCTGAAGCAAAAGTATTTGACTCCATGGAAATGAAATGTTTCCACATTACAAAACAAAAACAACAGGAACAACAACCACATCCCCCATCCTGCACAAATCCACCTCTTGCTCTAAATTGTTTTACACATTTTTTTCCTACAATTTTTGCTTTAGGGGATGACATCCTCATTCACCCCAGTAAAGTCCCAAAAGGATCTTGGGATATACATAGCTGTCCCCTTGATAAGGTAACTGCTCATCAGATTATGTGAAAAGGAAACAGACAATTGCATTGTGATTAATCTGTTGTGTGAGAGGGCTCATTGTGGCACAGCCCTCACCTGCCAGCAGTTTTTTCCTACGCTGCGAGGATGGTGCTGTGTCCAATGACTTTTCCAGAACAGTCATATTCAGATGTCCATGCTGTGAAATCTGTGAAAATCTCTGAATACTGCCAGATGCAAGAGGCAAGACGGTTCTGCCTGTTGCTGTCAGGAATTATACTCAATTCTCCACAATACTAGATCTTAATTTAGTGAGGACCCATTCTGGTAAACTTTGACTCCATTGGCACTGCTTCTACATTTGGGAAAGCCTGCCTAATTTCCCATTGGACTATTGAGTTGGATCTGCACTGGATCTTGTCCAGTTTCTTATGTATTTTCCTGAACTTGATGGAATTACAAAGGAACAGAAAGACCAAAGACAGTCTGAGAGTCATAGGCACTATTCATGCAAGTGAAGCTGTGTTTAATTTTTCAGACAGTGGCAGTTATGATTCATTGAATTAGCATCAATTTTCAAAATATCTGGATGAATGTGGTGCTGGATTTTGATTTGTTTGGATTATAAATAAGGACAGGTCTGAAATAAGGCCAGAGACCTTCATCCATATGATAGCAGGCAAGTTTCAAATGAAAAACTGTGGTAGAAAGCTACATTGATTCAGATTTGTGCAGTTTTATTGCAAAAGAAAAAAGAAGTGGGTCTGAAAGCTTGTGGGGATTAGCAGGAAGGAACCCACATTCACTGCATACAGCATGTTCCAAGTAATAAACAACAGTGTTATTAGTGCACATGAAGCCTGTGATAAACAATGTCATGATGTTTCATTCACTCTAATAGGCAGGAACAGATAATTGGGACAAATAAAGTACAGAAAACTGTCTCTAACCACCTTTCTGAGCTGCTCTTGGAACAAGTGAATCAGGTCCTGGCATGCTGCAAAACTCAGCAGTAGCTCTGGAAACAACATTTTGTGTTTCACTAAAAGAGTATGTTCCCGTTGCTAATGGAAAACAACAGAAGCTAAAGACGATCACTTGAATTGTCAGATCTTTTTTTTTTTCTTTTTTTTTTTTTAAGTGGTAATGAGGAGACAAGGAGACAATTCCAGACATTCATCAAAGAGCTTGCAGAACTCTCTGGAATACATTTCCAATTGAAGTCACAAACATTTCTAACTATGGGCACTTTTAAACTAAACTAAAGTTATTTGTTTTATCTTTCAACACTCCTCTTCCTCTCCCCCCACAAAGCAGTTTGTGCATGGAATAGGCGATTCTATTTTTTTTTCATTCCATCTGTCCTTTTTTTCTTTCCTTTTTTTTTATTTTTTTCTTTCCTTTTTTTTTTTTTTTTTTTTTTTCTCCAGCGCTCTTTTCATAATTATTTGAGAACCAGCTAGAGATTTGCCCAGCACTAAGAGCACTAAGGAAAAAGCTGGAGTTGTTCTAATGCATTTGTGTCCGGGCTATCCTCAGACAGCAGGGGGGCTTTGTCATGTCAGCTATATTTTAAAATTTTGACAACATTAATCTTGACATTGAATCATAATTACTCCTCACCTGGGGTTTGATGTACCCAGAATTGCCACTTGCTTCTGTGAGCAAGTGTTTCACATTAGCAGTGATATAAGCCCAGGTAACTCTTTAAGTGGGAGGATAGGGGAAATGGGTCTTGGAAATTTGCTAAAGCTTTTTATGTAGTCTTAACAATGTAAAATGCCAGCCTAGATTTCAGTAAACTGAACGCTCTGAGATGCTGCTGCTACAAATGCAGCGGTCTGGCAGCAGAGTCTGACTTTCAGATCAAATAGATAGCAACACTTTGTAACTTTTAAATGAAAGAAAATCTTTTTCTGTTGCACTGACAGCTCAGATCAAGTGATAAAAATTGTACTCTGAGCAACAATTTTGCATGCATGTGGAATATGTTTTGTCACTCTTCATTCATGTGCTGTCCTAACTTTCATCCAAGAGTTGTGCCAGTTTTGCTTTGACAAAAGTTCCAAATATTCCTGCTGGATCAGCACAGCCATGAAGGCACATGAATTGAAGCAAGGAGATACTAACAAAATGTGTGTGTGCGCAAGGGTAGTTTAAAGCACTGGGTTTTTAAGTCTGTGAGCTGACTGTGAATTCCTGCTCATCACAAAGTCTCTCTGTGACTTTCAGAGCTAAGTGATGATGCTTTGGCACATTTAACCTAACTTTAAGTATTAACGTCATACCTGAAGAGCACTCACATCTGAAAACTTGTTTTCCCTGTGTTTCTCCTGTAGCCAATTGACAAAGATGGAGAACTCAAAAGAATGATTCAGATTACAGGTGGCCTTACTCTCCCTCTATCAGGAGCTTAAGTGACTAAGCATGTCAGTTAAATGCCTCAGCTTAGAGCAATGCATCAAAGTCTTAGGACCCAATGGGATATAAGGACTTGAGTATCTAATCTGGGACTTACACAAAATGTACAGTAAGCACTTAAATTGTCATCCTTACCTGACCCCTAATGTCCGAGGAGCTTAAAATCCTTTGCCACCTGACTTCTTTAGTTTAAAGTTCCCCAGGTACCTATAACTGTATTAAGGCTTGGCAAGGATGAGCAGCCTAACTCACACCTAATATTGATTACAATGCAGCAACTAGGCTTTCTTCTGCTCAGGCCTCCTGGGGGATCTAATTCTAGAAGACAATCTTAAAAAGGCCTAATAAGCATTTATAGTAATAGGGATATCTACGCACTGGTTTCCACCTCTCTTTTCAAGCAGATTAATGTTTGTCATCTTTTCTTTGAATTAACATCTTAGTAGTTTGAGCACTTTGCAAAGACATGGGAGATATGTTCCACACTGAAATGGGGCTCAAATATTTCTCCATCAAGCATGTGCCAAACAACATGATGTATGCCATCCCAGCTGGAGGCAAAAGGCAAAGAACAATGATTTTCATCCTGCTATATTATTTAATAATCTGAATTTTGGAGTATGAACATAGAGTTATAGAGCAAAGAGACAAAAGGAACACTGAGTAACCTAACTGATAGGTTACTAAGTGGAGACAGAGATAAACCACCTTTCACATAAAGGCACAGTGCATTTTCCAACAGTGTCTATAAATTAACGTATGTGCTCTTTGTCCACAGTCTAGCTTATCCTGCAGTAGTTTTTTGCACGCTGTCGTCCAAAGGATCCCAGAATTTAATCCCAGACCCAATAAGACAAATGTCTAAATGCTATGTGTTGTGTTCAGAAGCTTGAATTACACAACCAGGCTTCTTATTTGGTACATAAGATGGTCGAAAACAGTTTTGCATCCTGGGATAAGTCAGTACTATGTCCGAACCCTGAATCTGTAATGAAATGCCATTTTCATACCCAAAAGAGAAGGAAAGTTGTCTGAAAAGATATACTTTATTTAGATGCCAACAAACAAGTATTAGAAACCCTAAAAGATAGAGAACTTTTTTCAGCCACACATCATGATAACATTTATAAACCCTTAAAGACATCTAAATCTTCAGAGATGTTTTCCTGACTTTATGGATGACCCCACAAGTTGAAAAGGAAAGCTCCTTTTTTTAACCTGAGTGAATCAATAGTCTGAGTCCACTTTCTACAGGGCATATGCTCACACCGGAGCTGGCAGTGTCAGCTGAGGAGGGAAGGAGCATAAACTGATTGGTTATTTCCACGATTAGAAACAGCCTGTCTGCATTACCCTTAAGGAACATTGCTGAGATGTGGAGAAAGGTCCTATCCATATTGACACAAACCCAATGTTAGCACAGACAGGCAGTGAAACCACAGCTATGCACATTAGGTTTTCATGAACCTGTGTGTATAGACACACGTACACATGCCTACAAAGTCAAAATTGTTAATCTTCCGCTTGCAACAATTTTTGTGCCAGTAAAACACACCTAAATATCACACCACTAAGGAAAGCCAGTAAGTCAGAGCACAATCAGAGGAAAGCTGTTGATAACTGCAACCTTAAATGTTCAGCAGTAAAACCCAATTATAATCTACATTAATTCCTTGAGATATTAGTACTTGTCTTATGCCTTACAGAGAAGAATAAATTCAGTAAGAGCTTGTGAGGTAGCATGTCTAGTGAATATCATAATAGATATAAGTCATAAGAAAAGAAATCCCTGAAAAAGTAGATAGGATTTTTCAAGATTTTCTGATTACTTTATTTATCAATCTTACCCAGTTTGTTTTGATAATTCTGTATGAGATTAATTTTGTCAAATTTTTAATGAAAGACACATTTCACACTGCCCATATAGCAATATTTGAGTAAAATGAGCACAGTATACATGAAAATGATGCACTAGACAAGTGACTTGCTGAAAAGAGATAAACTGAAACCATCAGTCAGAGAACAATTGGAGTAATGGATTTTTCCATGCCTATGTGGGGCATGGCAGTTTTGAAAATGTGAGGTGAGATGTTTTGCTGGAGAGTAATTTGGTTCTTCTCAGATTAACGCTGGTACCTGTAAGATTTTGGGCTGCAAAATTTTGTTTGTTTATTTTGTTTAGTTTGAAGGGAGTAGGAACCTCTCACAACACATTCATGCACTATGTTTGTGTTTTAAAGAAGCACTGCAAAGTTTTCAAGGCTCTAAAGTCAACTAAAGGAGAAAAACTTGCAGGAGCACTATGATCCATAGACAAGATCCCCACCTTTCTAATCATTATCTCAGATCTGCACCATTACTCTGTGTCACACCAACCATCATATTATCTTCCCTGAACTTGCCATGAATTCCCTCAAGCAATGGGAAGGATGGGTAGCAGCAAACCAGTGTATTGAGATGTATGCCCCACTGTATTACCTTAACCAAATATTTCAGATGGTCCTTCCATTCCGTTTGCGTTATATCAAAACTTCAAAAGCACGGAGTTACATTTCTTCACAAATTGGATGAGATGTAGAATTACTGTGATGGCAGCTGAGCCACTGGAGGTTGTTATACTTGTCTCAGTCAATATAAAATGCCACTCTCTCACACACATACACTCAAAATCACAGGAGAATGAAAGAACTGAAAGCGGTGGCTGCATGCATACCTTATGACTGTTTACTTACGAAAAATCTCCAAGGTTATTCAGCAGAAACACAAGTATTGGACATTTGTTATATATAGTTAACAGTAAGATATAAAGATATGCTGAAGCCAACAAAGGAAATTTATCACCCAATTTAAGGTTTCACACCTAAAAAAAATGTTCCTGCTTGCCATTTCCCTTTCTGCATGTAAAACTCAAAATGTGCATAACAACAACAGATTAATACAGCTCTTGTTTGTAAAGCCACTAAAACAACTTTTAGTTATTTAAAAATATTTTTGCATTGTAATTTAAAAAAGAAATATTTTTTGTTACTTGAGAGAAAGTAAGGTCCCATATAAACATTTGAACTGGATTTTACTGGTATGTGTTTCACACCAAACATGTCTTCACTGCAATTGCTGAAGCCTGATCCTATTTTACACCTTTTAGCATTAAAGCACCATTAGACCTTTTCATAACCAAAGCGACAGTTGCTCAAATCATGGCCCAAACCTTTTCCTTTCTTTCTTTTCTGGGCCTTGATTTAACACTTAAGTGCTAAATTTAGCACTTGATTACTAGTGCTATTAGTTTTAAGTAAATGAGAAAGGACTTTTCTCATAAGGACAGTTTCTCGAGTAATGAAATCACTTACAACACTAAATCCCATTGACTTTAAATTAAACAGTAATTGGATAAAATATATTAAACACCTATGAAGAAATGTTGAAAAACTGACCTTACTTAGGTAAGAGTTCTAACCACTACTCTAGGGAATCATATTCCTAATCTCAGTGGCCAAGGAAAATTAATTTAATAGAAAGGAGACTTGTCAGAGTATGGATACTCTGGAAATGAATGGCAACTTGGAGCGTTACATTTTCACCTACCTTTGAATAACCAGAGTGGCCATGTTAATATTTCCCTAGCAATTTTTTTCTGCATCTTGTGGAAATGCTGAGAAGAGAAGTTAGTTTGGTCATCTCTGATCTTTCTTAACCACTCAACTAAAACTCTTGTATTCAGAACTTTTAAATCACTCAAAAGAATCACTTGCATTAAAAGAATATAAACAGAATATCATGTATAAGATGATAATTGTTCCTTAATGCTTAAATGTATAAAAAAATTTAAAAAACGAAAAAAAGAAACTCAATATTATTGTGTACGATGAGTTCTTAAAGAAGCCAGAATTTCCTCCTCTTGAATTTTGAGGAGAAATTGAGAGGTTTTCAAAAGTTTCCATTTCATTCTGATGACTTTATATTTTGGGTGCTTAACATGAGGCAAAATGGAAACTACAATCCCCTTTAAAAAATTAATTGTGGAATCTAGCTCAGAAGCAGAGTCACACAGACCGGAACAGATAACTTCAAGAACTTCCATTTGTGCAAGAAATCTTGCACAAATTATCTCCAGCCTGACACCTACCTGTGGCCCGGCAAGTGCCTCTCCAGTTTCCATTAACTGTGTTAGCCAGACTGTAAGAGGCTGTAAGAGAAGCTTTGGCCCACAGTTCACACAAGCACCAAGATTCAGAAGTTCTCCAGAAGCATTTGTGTTTAGCATCACACTTCAATTGCCCAAGAAGCACAGACCAGCTGAGGCTGAATGAGACCTCTGGAGATCACTTGGTCTACACCCTGCTCAAAGAACAGGTTAAAACCATGTTTCAAACCAGGTTCAAAGCTAAAATAAGTGCGAAAACGGGTGTCTTCTTTGGAGCTGAGTATTTTTCCAGTGCCTAATGGGGGAGACTAGAGAACTATTTTTGATTAGATACCAAAGTTTTAAAAAATTAAAACGAGTGTAGATTGATCCAGCCACTCATGTTACCTATTATTAATTTATGATGTATGATAGGAAAATAAATCATATGTTATTGATTCTGGATTATGAGTGTGTTGTGTTTAATTACTTCTACAGCATCCTTTATCTCTTTTCCAACCCTGGAGAACAAGAATTGTTATTACACATTATTGTCTCATCTTCAGGAATCCAATGATCCTTAGATTTCAAGTATAAGAATTCTCCTGACCAGAGTAAAACAGGTACTGGAAGATCTCTTAAAATTTAAAAAACCCCGGGTTTATCTCTGATACATCTTTTCTCCTTCATGATTGTGCTAATGATATTTCAGTCTTGGTTCAAAAGAAAAATCTACCTTTTGGATCAACAGCTCAAGGTTTTTTTTCTGTGTGAATGAGGATATCCTCTTCTGACAAACTTATTTTTGTTACTGTGACCACTAAACTTATTGCATTTCACAGTATCACACAGTGACATGACAAAACATCCATCACAATTCCTACTAAGTTGCAGCAAAATTCATAATAAGTGAAGTCTAGTTCTGCAACACAGCTAGATTTTGTTGCCCTGCAAAATTTGGTTCACATTATAGTTTGAAAAGTAAACGTGGGAAAAAATAGAATGATTGTAAATGAGGTCTCAAAAGAAAAAAGTAGAAATATTTAATATAGATTATTATGCAAACAAGGTTTTCATATCCTAAATTTTAATAAAATTAGATTTAACAAAGCTCTCTGAGGAGTTGGCCCTTAGGAGTTTATCAAGATGAGCATTAGCTGAAAGAAAAAAAAAAAAAAAAAAAGAGCTTAAGCCTAAATTGAATTATAGGTGAAGAGCTAAAAAACACCATTGATGTAGTGGAAAAGAACTGTATAGTTTTTTGGTTTTTGGGGTTTTTTTAAGAAAAATGTTTAAAAATTATAAAATATTGAATAAGAACCGGAGAAAAAGAAGCACAAAAAAAATTAGTCTTTTGGTCCTCTTCAAAATATGGTTTTTAATAGTAAATGCAAGTAGTGGGACTGAGATAACTTCAAACTGAAATTAGATACAGTGAGGTAGAGAAAGTTAAAATAAGCCCGATTTTTTAAAAGTGAAATCCTAAGGAACTTAGGCTCCCAGATATTTACATTGCATTTTAATTTGAGATTTTTTTTTCTCTCTTAAGCTGACTAGATGCTTCTGAAAACATTGCTCTGGGTCAGTCTAATTCATAATTAGATTTTAAACTACTGGGTGTACTGGGAAGATCAGAAAAAATTCAAATTTTCTCCATCTCTGCTAGAATCCCTCCAGGAGCACTACTCAAAAAAAGGAACAGCTATAGTAGAGGGTACAGTGAGCTGCAGGGGAGTTCAACTCTCCTCTTTTATGTCAAGTGGAATCAAGGGTCATGCACCATTTGACTCCTGACCTGTCTTCCTATTCCTCCTGAGGAGAAACCACATTCCCCTCACACAAACAGAGCCTGAGCTTCCCACTTGCTAAGCTGTGCTGGCTTTTAAGTGATGACAAAACTGGTAGGGGTCTCTCGTATTTCTGCTTTGTGTGTCTTTCATAGTTAAATCACACAAATAACAGCATTATTAACAATTACAGAAACAGCAATGCAGAATTTAACCTCCTTATCAAAACGTCCTTGCTCCCCTATTACCCTCTCATTGTTTTGTCTTTTTACTAGATACGGTGTGCAGGTGTGTTCTAGACTAGCCACTAGAGAAAGCCACAGTTCTTTTATATTTATCATCATCATTATCATCATCATCATCATTAGCTATCATCATCCTTACCAGTGACAACCCATGCTAAACTGAGATTGAGGTGGTATAAAGGGGTATTTTCAGAATATCTACAGAAAGGTCTCTCTGGTGGTGCAAGCACCTGATATATCCAAACATCTAAATTTTAAGCCTGAGTTTTTAAAAGGGACATTAAGTGATTTTTAAAGACACAAATGAAACATACGTGCTTGTCTCTTCTTAAAAGCTGATGGGAAGTTAGTACATGTCTCCTACATGCAGTGGCAACCCAACTGCTTTGTCAGAGGTTTGCAAAGGCCCTTACTGACCACTCCCACTCTGCACACAAGAGTTTCCTGTTGTAACCACTAAACTCTGCCTAGCAGGCTGCTGCTGCCTGCTCAGTGAGGGTTTCCTAGGGCCATGCAATTAATCACATCCCAGAGTCCATTTTGGACAGCCCTGTGATCTGGCTCTGGCAGCTGGCAGTGCTACAATGCAGTGGATGGCAAAGAAGGTAGACAAGGGTCTCTCATGAGGGTGGTAAGACGGCCTTACTCACATCTTGTCCCGGTGCCCTTAGCAGCAGAGAGAGAGACAACAAGATCTCAGTGTGGGGTGGTTTTGTCAGGGACTCAAGGGCAGTCCCGGTGCGGGGTTGGGGTACAGGAGCAAATAGGGAGAAACTGAGGGAGTGGCCAGGGCTAGTGCAAGGAACGGGGGGAATATCACAGAATCAGGGGGTTAACAGGCTACTATAGTTGCCCAAGAGAGAGCTGAGATTGCCCCATGCCTGCAAACTTTCATGAAAATGTTGGACTGGGCTCTGCCCAGCCTGGTCTAGTGGAAGATGTTCCTGCTCATTGTGGGGGGTTTGGACTGGAAGGTCTTTGAAGGTCCCTCCAAACCAAGTTATTCCATGATTCCATGATTCTATGATCCTATATTACTCTTTCTCCCATATCACAATTTTTCCTAAATTTCTTTCTGTAGTGCCCAGGTTTGTAAAGCACTGGCATCCAGATCCATCTGCATGTTCCTGTGGGTCTAGCTGACAACAGTGACACAACTCTGTGGTAAACCTGGTGCATAACCCACCTTAACTGAAGTGATAGCTGACAGGTATCACTGCACAAAAGCTGTACCTGGTGATATGCACAGGTTACAACTCTGTTCTTCTTCCTGAAGGGATCACATAAGTGCTTTTCTAGCCTTAACAACTGGGAACTGAAGATGAGTGAAAATATTTTAAATTTGATGCATCCTTCCTTTCTGGTGTTGATGTTACTAGAGTATGTGTTTGTTATGTGTTCGTATTTCTACAGATATTGCTTATAAAGTGCAATTTTCTCTATATTTTTCCATTGTATTATATGGCCTCACATTTTATAATCCTACAGCCTGAACTTCATGGTTTCTTTGTGTCTGCTCTCTTTGATGCAAATATCAATACACAGTTGCTGTTAAAGTGCCATTTCTTTCCTGTTTAAACATAATCAGTAGAGAAAGAAAAAAGAAAAAAAAGGAAGAAATTATATTTTTCCCACGTATAATATTACCATTTTTGTCCAGAGGAACAACTTTGGTCATGTTATCTTAATTTCCAGGTGATACCTGGAACAGAATTTCAACCAGCCTTTCCTATTTACGGTGTCAATGTTCGCTAGTTCCAAAATACACAAGTGCATATCGGAAAGGGCAAATAGAGACTTGATCTGAATGATGGAGAAATCCTAGAGAAAAATATGAAAGAACATACAATAAATCAGGTGCATTCTGAATACATCAGACACACTGCACATGCACACGTTGGCTCAGTGGAGCATGGATGTGGCACAGGGATCATAAGTCTTTTCTGATGAGGCTTCTGTATGTTCATAAATCCTTGACAAACTACACTGCAGTGAGTGGAGCTAATGGAGTAGGGAGGTAAATTCCCTTAAGCCAACCTAGTCAATCTGTGCTTTCACTCAGATATAACTCTTCCACCTTCATATTGCAGTTTTACAATGTAACCTGCAACAGAAATGTGGAGGCCTTTATTGCCGTCATGACTGGATGAGGGATCCAAGATGGCTTTTCTTGACAAATTCCACTGAATGTTCTCTCCACAAGATCTGGTGTAAATCGATGGATGCAGAAAGGCAACTGAAAAAGTCTTCAACCTAAGTCTTGAATGTTCTGTTGAACTCCCCTTAACTGATGAAAGCTCTGCAGAAGTTATGAGTCCGAAGGTAACTTAGCAGTTTAGGAACTGTAATTCCAGTATTGAATCCTACCAAAAAATTTACCACTGGCCACAAGAACACGATTCAGGACAAGGAACATCCTTCTGTTGTCTTTGTAAAAGCTGTCTTCTTACACCACCTTGCTTTTTCTTCATCTAGACACCTGCACATGCCCATACACGTTTTCCATTCTAACTACAGAAAATTACAGCTCTGGCCCACTGCATCAAGGTGTTGATATGGTGAAGTACTTAGAAAAAGCTTTATTAGAAGGAAATCCTGAATTTTATTGATGAGGAGTCATCATGGGTAACTTTAGTATGGAAATCATCTAACTACACTAGAGAGAGAAGCAAGGTAACAATCTTAACAGACCTATCTCTATATTGATGTTATAGATGGCCTTGAGACTTAGGCATTAATAATTTCTGTGGATTCCAGGGAAGTTCAGTTTTAAATCACTTGCACCCACTTTCTCCCTGGAATGCTGGATTCTTGCCAGATCAATTCTTAAAAGAAACATTGCTTTCTATATCATTTAATGTTTCAAGAATCCGTGAGAGAAATAAGTGATCGGTTAATACCTGAAACCCAAAAGGAATGAATTAACCATGGCAGAGATCCTAACCATTATTTCACCTTGATTCCACTGAAGAATAGAAGCTGGCAGGACCAAGGGGCTGGATGTAATGCTGCATTTGCTGCAGATGCCTTACTGTCCTCATGTAAGTACACTGGGCACAGTTCAGGTGGTTAACTTGATTCTGACTGCTTGACTTTATTGGTAACTCAGGAAGCCAGGGTCTTGCATACACAGAAAATACACACTTTGAGCCACAGAGCTGGCTTGAACTTGGACTTCAGAGGAGCCCCAGTGTCTAACTTAAGCACCTCTACTTGGCCAGTCTGAATACATTTCCAAATCTTTTCAAATCTCCATGTCCCAAATGCAAAGTGGAATGATAACATCTCTACCTGACAGGCTTAGCACAACTTGCTGAGTGGTTAACAGCTGCAATAATCATTAGGGCTTTCTAAACTTCTAAGATACCTAACCAGAACCCTATGACAAAACCAGTCTCATCAAAACAGTTTCTTTTTTGACTAACACAGGTTATAATTTAATATTGCATCCCCGGTATTTTCTTGGTATGAGACATTCCCAGCCTAGCTAGATGTGAGATGAGGTGAGGTGAGACAGGGAGGAGGGAAAGGGAAAAAGGGGGAAAAGGGGAAAAAGGAGTAAAAGGGAAACAGGAAAGGGAAAGAGAAAAGAAAGGGAAACAGGAAAGGGAGAGGGAGAGGGAGAGGGAGAGGGAGAGGGAGAGGGAGAGGGAGAGGGAGAGGGAGAGGACAGGACAGGACAGGACAGGACAGGACAGGAGAGGACAGGAGAGGACAGGAGAGGACAGGAGAGGAGAGGGGCGTCTGGCAGCAAGACTTCCTCTTTTTTCAGTGGCTTGCTTTCAAGAATGAATTTTGTTTTATTGTTGAATACTGTCCTGTTTTTACTCACTTTTAATAGCCTCCATTGTATCTATTTGTCTAGTCGAGGTTCAGAAACAGTGTGAGCTTTTTATATTTGCACATGGAGTTTGCTCACCAAAGGGTATTTTTATCATGAGTTTCCACATAAAGGCAAACAAAGACCTTTGCAGAAGATAGGTGGATACCATTTGGAGGAGTTGGAAAAGAATAGCTCATGACAAAGGCACTAGAAATTCAACTCTCACCCATACAGGGACATGGTGGACAAAGAAAATAGATTCTGTTATGCAAGTAGTTTTATGATTGTATTGTGGAAAAACTTCAAATAGATGCAAGGCATGGGATTCACTTGGAATGCAGAAATCTACGTCTGAATTAGCCACATTAAACTCCTTTATGAAGAGAAATAAACAATTTTAGGATTCAATTCATCTGGTCCCTACTGGATATTATATCCGGGATAAGACTTCACACTAAAAGGACCTATTTTTGTCACATACTGCATCTTACTGCTACTATATGGGGACTGGGGTGATCAGCTCAGACACAGACCTTTACACTACAGAGAGCCATAGCTAGTGAGATGAAACTTTCTTCAAGAGTCAGAAAAATAAGAACACAACAATGCAGAAATAAGATGAGAAAAAATAGGTGTTTTTTTCAGAAAATGTAAGCAAGGCAGTTTTTGGAGTTCAGTGACCTGCCTATATCCTCTGAGATTCTGTGTATACATTTGTAGAAGCATATTTTTTCTCATAACAGGTGTTGTTCTCTAAACTTCATGCCTTTGTATATGTAGAAGATATTTCTTTAGGGTGGAACTGTGATGAGTAGGGCAGCTATATCATACAAAAGTGCTTCGGAATTCACATTTGAGCTTGTTTCCTTTGCATTTGTGCTTATGGTGCTTTTAGGCTCTCCTGATAGCCCTAGAAGCAATTTATACAACTAAAATAATAAAACATTTGACCCCTTTCCTGAATTTAAGTACCCTGAAAGATGGGAAACCCACAAAAGGCCAAACTTCCTTCTCATCCAAGCTGCAAAAATTATCACTTGAAGCAAAAAGAAAAGCCTGTGAAAATGTGAAGAGAGATAGAAATGATATCTTGAAGTTTATTTGTGTTCCTGGGGAATCAAAACACTCATCTAGAAGGTAAAGAAAGAAAAGAAATAATAATAAAAAATACCTAAACACTTACAATCTTAGAGGACAGAAACTATCTTCCTTTTGTTTCCCAGCTCATGATAAATGGTGTTTAACACTTTGCATTTAAGTCACTTTTTGTTGCACTTTAATCTGGTAATTAGTTTTTCCATGAATCAAATACTTTTTAAGGAGATCAAACTGAAATAGCATTTAGCTTAATTCTGATGAGGCTGAAGTTATGCTTCATTTGACCAAGGGTGTTTAAGAGTTGAACAATAATGTGTAATATAGAAAGTCTTTAGCAGCAACCTTTTCCATTCTACCTAGTGCATAATATTGGTTTTGCAATCATTTAGTAATTATATAAGGAGGACATATTTATTACGAATTATTGATTTTATAATTACTGCTGCTGGTGTTCACATTATTACACAATGAAAATCTTTTAATATACAATGTTCTTCACCCTCAGCTGGCAAGCAGATAGTGCAATGCAATTTACTGAGTAGCCAAGAGTAGATTTTTATCGGCACTTTTTTTGCCAACTACCTAAGTAGCTTGCTTTCTGAAAAAATTATTGCTAATGGCACTTAAACCAAGAAGAATATCCAATCTCTCAAGGTCATTCCTGGAAGATTATTATAGTCAGTCAACGAAGAAAAAGAGAGAGAGAGAAGGGAGAGAAATTTGTTTAATTGTTGAGTTATTGGACTGCTAATATCACCAGGATTGGTGATAGTTTTAAATTTGCTGTAAGCTAAATAGACATAAAAGGCCACTATCGCACACTGGATTATGACACATGAAGATATATCTCTTATGAAATAGATTTTTCCATGTGTGCAGGCTGACTGCTCAGTGCAGCTAACCTGCCTGTAGAACCGCAGGGAAAAGTTATATTCGGGGCTAGTGTATAATTGTCAATATGTTTTATATTCTTGAGCAAGGGATTTTTCTTCAAGACGTGTACAAAAGAGATTGTCCAAGTTCACCATTTGATTGGGTCTGCAGCTGCTCACTAATAGCTGTTGCTAAGAAACTGTCACCCCAAACAAAGAGGAGTTCTGCACCATCAGAAATCTTTGGAAATAGGGCTCTCCATTACTGACATCAAAATTTAACATCCTGGTTACAGAATTTAGACCTGGCAGGTGAAGGGAAGAGGATGCAAGTACTTCCACAACTTCCTCTGCACTTGCCAGTGCAGTGAAACTTTGGAATAGTGCAAGACTGAATCTGTTTCCTACAGAGACACACATCCAGAAATGGACACTTACATATGCAGATTTGACAATGGGACCGAGGCGGCGCATCAGTCTGAATTTCATTGCTTGGTTGCTTTCCCCTCAATAAAATGGTTTTATTAGGGTATAGTGGTCATGTAATCTTCCTGTAAAAGAAAAAAAACTACTCACAAAATACATCCCACTGAGGTCAGTGTGTTCAATGAGAAGAACTCGTGTTTCATTCCACTTCAGACTTCAGGTCATCCCAGACACATAATATCCTACCTAGTGCCTTACCAATTTTGTATGCAAATGTACACACATAGGAAGGAAACAAAACATATTCAGACTAGGAAGGACAGGAGGAAGTTGCTGTTTTGTGACCTGAAATGGTCTGGCAAGGAGCAGACTTCTGATTTTACTACAGCGTGAATACACGAGAAACATAAAAGAGGGAGTAGAAATTCACATTTAGTTCACCACAGGCTTTTGACTCCTCATGATAGGTGGGAAAATCTTTAGTAGAAATAGGAATGATAATCTTTGCTTTCATAAGTGGATATTTTCCAAAAAATTATACATGAGTTGCTTTTCTGAACTTCATGAAGTATAAAGTAATGATTACAAAAATAGCGTGCTGTCATTTATTGGGACTCAGCATTTTTAATTTGAATATTTTAAGCTTTGTCTGGTATATTCCCAGGTTGAGACCACATTGTTCTAGCACATCACAGGTAATTGCAACTCTAGTTAAGATGGAAAAGCCAAGAGCATGTCAGGACAACGTCTTTCTTTTCCAGAGAAAGAGGACATCAGCATGTAACACTTCACCTTGCTCCCGCTCACCCTACGCTTCAGTTTCCAAAAAGAAGAAAGCGAGCTATGGAATGTCTAGTCAGGTTCAGGTAGATGAGAAGCACTCTGGGATTGCTTTGCTTTTGCAGTGTGAAAATGTAGTGCTATAAACAATTGCAGGCGTATATGCAATGTATCATAATGATTGTGATATGCTGGCCATGGCAAGTTTCACAACTGGGTGTGCTTCATCACAAAAATGCCTGAGCGATGCAATGTAGGGATCAATCAATCTTGGCTTGGTATTGAGACAAACTGTATGGTTTAATGAGTCTTTTCTGTCTCTTATGGTAAGAGGAGATCAATCAATGAACAAAATCAGATCAGTGATTTAAAAATGGTTTTTTTTCAGTGTTTATAGCCAGCAGTTTTAAACTTTGAGAAGTCTGTGAGTTATTAGAACAATAAGAACAAAGAATAAACCTGTTACTCCCTAATTTTTTTTTTTTCAGCAAAACAAGTAGAAAGTCAGCAAACAGGACTTTCTCGTGAGAAACTCTACATAAGTTTTTGAAATGTGCAAAAAGCTATAATAAAAAAACTTCAGTCTTAAAAGTGTGATTAACTGGAAATTTAATAAAATTTTTCATAAAATATCTTTAATAAAACATTACAGATAAGATTCAGTCTCTGAAGTGTCTCTTCCTCTGCTGCCTTTTCCTCTCTCCATTGATAATATAATAAGCTGAAGATGATAAATTTTCATATATACCCACTTGAAAACCCAAAGAGGGTTGAGTCTGAATTGTGGGTGTTCCCTGATGTGTGGACACAACCATGAAAATTTATCTATCTGTTCACTAACTTGGGCAGTTAAAAAAATGATTTGAGCAACAGACCTGCTGAAAACATTTTGCATCAAAAGCTCATTTTCTAGTTTTGTTGAACAATATTACATAATTTTCAGAAACCATTAGCCAGGAACAAGCTATTTAAAGGTAAATTGTAAGAGGAAATTCAATTTCTGAATATTGTCATTACATTGGCTGAAGTACATAAATGGCTTTTTGGGTTCCGCTTCCTGTAGAATATGTAGGAAACCCAGAGTTTTCTAGGGAAAATACCTTGGAAATGCCAAACTCCTTTAACATCAGAGCATTTCAAAGTCAAAATAAGAAGATTTCAATACTATGGAAAAAAATTATTTTGAATCTTTTTTTTTGTAATCTACTCTTCTTTTGTGATTTAGTCTAGGAGTCCCAGTAAGGGACAATTTCCTTGTTCTGAAAAAAAAGAAAACCCACACAAAAAAACTAAGAGATGTTACAATTTTTTTAAAAGAGACCCCAGGATTTATAGGCAAATGAAAAGTGGGATGTGATTTGCTTGCAGGTCTTGTATTTTGCTGATTTTTAGAACCTTTTTAATTAAATAAAGTGAAAGCAGCCCTTCTGTCTTAAGGTGACCAGTAATGGCTCTCATGAAATCCTTTGTGCCCTTTTTTTTCCTTGAAAATGTCAAGGAGTGCAATAATAACAATTAATGATGATGACTGTTGCTTCAAAGCCAAAGATGGTGAGTTTAATAGGTTCAGAAGTCCATTCCTAGCTGTGGAAGTTGATTTGTGACATCCTGTCACAAACCTGTCGGGCATTTTGTTAGTGCTGGTGAAGAAATATTTTATTTTCATTAAAAAAAAAAAAAAAAAGGGAAAATAATATAAGTGGTAAGAACCATTTTAAATTCTTCAACATTTAGAAGTGTGGGGGTTATTTATTAAAAAAAAATAAACTAGGTGCAAATATACTTTATAAAAACACAAAAATGTTCTTCTTAAGACACATATTAGAAAATATATGTACTGCAATGAAAAATACTTTTCTGCAGAATGCAGGGAAAGACAGCTGAACTCCACTGGAAAGATAAACTTATGGAAATTGACATGAAATTCTGAGACCCCTTCAAAATTTTTCTTCTGCTAGTTTGCTTCAGTGCCATACTAAGGGCCAAATGATCATATATCTGTCCATCTGCAGAACTATTTTCATGTCGC
Source organism: Corvus moneduloides (assembly GCF_009650955.1). Classification (NCBI taxonomy): domain Eukaryota; kingdom Metazoa; phylum Chordata; class Aves; order Passeriformes; family Corvidae; genus Corvus; species Corvus moneduloides. The sequence continues at coordinate 18,961,432 of NC_045511.1, forward strand.
CATCTGTCTTTCACATATAAAAACCATAAAAATTTTTAATGTAGCTCCTGCTTTAACAAAGACCCTTCGATGTAACAGTGTAAGGGATGCTGGCTGAGACAACTGTCATTGACCTGAAGGCATCAGTGTCTTGCAAATTTCTCATGGGCTCAACTGTTAAAGAGCCAGAATAATTACAATCTGTCAGAACAAAGACAACTAAGCGTTTTTAAGTGGGTTTGGTTTTGGTTTGGTTCGTGGGTTTATGTGGGTTTGTTTTTTTTTTAAGACAGCTAAACGAAGCATCTTCCTCTTGTTAATCTTGTAAACTTCCTCTTCAGAAAACAAAGGTACCATATTTAAAGGCTGATTCATCTCACCTGATGGTTACAAGTCAGGCACAAGAGATGTCCTTGTTTCTCCATCAGTTACAGAGGAAGCAAACAAGACTGACAAGAAACATCAGGTGTAATGGGTCTCTTTTCCTACAAGCACTTTCTAATTTGATGGAAGCACAAACTGAAAACAATTCACCACTTTAGGAATCTGTAAATCAGTATGACATCAGTGCTGCTGTTCAAACTGAGTTTTCAGAGGCTTCTTCACTTCAAAGTCCAAAAGCAAACACGATTAATAATTTAGTTTTGTCTAAGAAAGATGCTTAGTGGGGCAACATAAAATCAATATATGTAGCAATGACAGTAATAATTACACAATAATATTGATACGCTTTTAATTTTTCCTTTTTTTTTTTAAAATATATATATAAAACTGGAATTTAATACCATAGCAAGACTGCTTTTTTTTTTTTTTTTTTTCCCCTCAGATGGGATTATGATTTATATCCTTTTTATCAATACATTTCTACAAAGGAAGGATTTTTATCTTTCATGGGGGCAGATAAGGAATTAAATATCCTAGAATAAAGCCTGCATTTCTCAAGACACCAAATCACAAGTTATTTGAAAGCAGTCCTCTCTGTCATTTATTTTCACTTCAGTTAATTGCAATGGCAAATAAAGCTTTACATTGCTCCATGTCACCACTAGAGCACTTGTGACTTCTCAGAGAATGCAGATGCTGTCTTTCCTCATTATCCACCTATTTTAATCAACTACTTCACAGCAGAAAAATCACTGGTGAATCCTTATAAGACTCTTAGATTTTGAAGTGAGAAGATATCACTGAATTTTTCTAGTTCAGCCTTCTTCATAACACAGAACCCTGAATTTTTAATTCCTCCTTCAAGTCAATACCAGTGCTTTGAAGAGAATAATGTTTTACAGAAAACAAAATCCAATCTTGTTAAAAAAATTCCAGCAATGGAGAATCCAATATAAATCTTATCATTCTTACTGTTAATTACTCTCACCATAAAAATGTAATGTGCCTACTCTAAACTTACACTCTCTTTTTTTTTTAATCTTGTCCACTAGATTAGCTCTGAAATATTATTATTTTTTATATTTTTACTGTGGTATTTCCCCACTTTGTAAGTGTGACAAACATGCTTTGCTCCTAAATGTATTACTTGTTATTAACCACACTGAAAATAAAAACTAGGCCTAGACACAAAACCTATTATTGCATGTCAGCTGATCTGTACTGTCTGTTCCATTGTGTACAATAAATCTGGGTTAAACATAAGATAAGCTGAGTTTGCTTAGCCTGCTTTTCACTGAGCTAAACTAATTTGAACAGCCTTGATTTTCTGCAAGGTAGACTACTCCCATGGATAGTTCTCATGAATCATCTGACTTGTTATGTGTGATGCCAGAATAACTTGTTCATATATCTGAGTCTAATAGTATCCTTGTCCCTAGTTTATTGGAGACAGAGAGCACTGTGTACCGCTGGCTTGTATTCTTCATTGTTTATCATTCCTTTAGCTTTTGTATCAACTCCAAGCTTTACTGGTAATGATTTTATGTTTTCTTCCACCTTGTTGATAAAATGTTTACTAGCATAGAGTCAAAAATCAATCCCAGGGAGACCCTAGTCAAAAAACACCTTATTAGTATTAATTCCCAATTTGCTGTTATGTTGTGGGGCATAGTTATCAGCCATTTCTTTAATAATTCAATGTGATTGGCAAAACAATGGGGCCTATTTTTTTATTTTTAGTTTCTTGTATACCAGTCAACTTCTTTAAAGGAGTTACATTATTATTCTACTTTATTACTTTATCGAATTGAATCAGTCCTCTCATCAAAGCATTGACATGAGCTCCTTTGAAAAGATTTATTTCCAACCTGTACAAATTCACTGCCATTAATACATTACTTTCCTTTAATTCATTGTTAATTCAGGCTTGTCTCAAATGGTCCATCATTTTGCTTCAAATATAAATGAAACTCGTAATTGCTTGGATTATCCTATTTATTCTTCCTTTAAAAAGTTTGTTACTATGCATTTTGTCCGGTACACTTCAAGCATGTCCTGAAGTTTTAAACACTGGATTAAATCTACTTTAATGGTTTGGGTAGCACCTGAGACAGCTCTTTGAAATTCTTAAATACAAAATTACTGAGTCCTAATGATTTAAAAAGGGTTTCTTACATAAACACAATAGAATTTAAATGGGAAATATTTCATCATGATGTGACAAACAAATGCTGGTCAGAGCCCCTCACTGATCATTTTTAGGGTTTCTATACACTACCATCCCAGTCACATCCTGTTGTCACATGCAGTATATGCTATTTTGAATGACACATTGTTATACACTTTGAAATGGTAATTGTTCAGATGACTTTGTATTAACAGTTACAAAACAAGGTGTCTTCACTGGAAGAATTTACCTTTCATGTGAGCTACATAAGTGAGTTGCAGTATTCCCTGGAGAAGAGGGATGTAGTAAGGGCTCCTAGCTCTTTGATAATTAACAAAAAAATCAGATCGAGAGGTTGTCCCAGCAGAATCCAAACTGCTTCCAGTGCTGGACTACCAGCTGTTTCCTTTAACATTGTAGAAAAGGAAAGGAAAGGCAAAAATTGAGTGAAAAGACACCTGCCTCGAGACGTCTTTGTACCATCCATGGTAACAAAGAGATCATGTCATTACATCTTCAGTCACATCTGATCAAGCCACTGTAATGATACCCCATACTGTCACTCCTGTCCCTTGCCCATCATTTTTACAGCTGTGGTAGTTATGCTACCTCTGGTGCTGCTTGCCGTCTAGCATTACTGTTGGGGCTGCTTCAATCTCTGTTGTGCTGTTAATAGCAAATTTAGCCATCTGAGTAGATCCTCATGTTGATACTTAATGGCTTCTGAACTAGTTCCCACTGCAATAGAATTGCTTTGTTGCTGTCTAAGGACACGGAGAACAAACACACATGCACACAACTTCCAGGGAGAGCAGCCAGGGACCATTTGCAAGATCACCCTTTGTTAACCAGCCAAGGAACAATAACTCTGTAATCAGCATGAATCTGGAAACAGCTGATATTTAGAGGCTTAAGTGGTTAGAACACTTGGTGGGCAAGGATAAGCCTCAACTTCTGGTCTTTCACTGGAAGTCCATGGTGGTTTTGATGGCAATTTGAAAATTTGAAGACTTTTCTTTTAGGTAAGACAACAAATGATAGCCATTCAGAATTCTGGGTTCAATATGGACTAGCATCTGCAATCTTGCTGCCTACTAACCTATGTTCATCAATAAAGTGGAGAAAATTAAGTTTTCTCTACATTCATTTTCTCCATTCGGTTCGCGCATTCATTAGAGAGGGTTGTGAGGGGGAAAGTTTTCCATTTGTTGCTTTTTTGGTCTGTTTTTTTATTCTGGGTGTATGCAGCATAACAAAACTGATCAGTTGAGTAGGAAACCATACTCTGCTAAGAGTATTAACATAATTACACAGTGTCATAATTTCTTTGTCTTTCTCTGTAGTCTGCAATACTATGTACGTGTGGAATATCTAATGAATTCCTCTCCTCTTACTTTCCCTGGGAAAGAAAATTTTAAAAGTGTTTTCATTTCATTGATTTTATGAGAACAGTTCTATTGGGCAATATCTGAAACCATAAACCTCAAACTGGCTGAGGATGCAGCTGATATGTGTGGGCTTCATTATTTGTTCCCCAGGGACTGCACACATGTTGAAAACCAGCAGTATACGTCAGATTTAGACAGTAAATATTATCCAAAACAGTATATAAGTTTAATCAGTAATTAGTCAATAATCAAATCAAGCCAGTCATTGCAGATTCTCATTTGTGTTGTATATATTTTGTCCTGTGCTTCTTGACTGATGCAATACGAAAACATGTAAATTAAAACAATCAACTAAGTTGTATGTGAAACACAAGACAGAAAAATGAACTCTTATTTCATACTGTGTTTACCTATAATTTCTAAAGAATTGCCTATGTTGATGAAATGCCTTGATTTTTTTTTTTTTCCAATTAATACAGAGTAATCTGCCTTAATGGTAAGCAGTGAAAAGGAATCCAGCTTTTTCAGCATTTACCACTATGTGTTTTCTTTTTATTTTTTCTTCCAGTCTTCATCTCTGCGACAACTTCATTTGCCTTGAACGGCATCACATAAAACATTTTACATTACATAAACTGTGCTTCCCTCAACCATTTTCCTATATCCAAATGTAATGTGGTGAATATGGCTTTCTAATGGATATAGATCTGCCTGATTTTTTGTTGGGGAAGAAATTAATTTACTAAGAAGAAAAAAATAGAAAAAGGAAATAATTAAAGTAACATGTCATTAAAGAAACATTTTGACTACTGCTATACACTGTTAACATTGCTTTTCTGGCATTTTTATTGTTGCTATTTTAGTTTTCTATAGAGATACGTCTTTAATTCTCCTAGAAACATATGAATCAATTGACCAGGTTGAATTTAGGCTGATGGGGAGGTAGCCAGCCTATAGATACCGGTTTCTTATAAGTCTCACGAGCCAAAAAAAAAAAAAAAAAAAAAAAAAGAAAAGAAAAAAAAAAAAAAAAAACCAAAAAGCCTGGTCCAGAAAAGCATCATACACTACTGGTGGTTATGAGGAGAATAGTAGAAGATATATGGTCCTTATTTACACATCAATAAATCCATGTGGAAACATGCTAATAACGAGAAGGAAATTTAGCTTAATCATGCCTTCTTGGAGTATATATTTTGTTATATATGTTTCGTTGATCCTGCCTTGGGACAAGGATTTTCTACCTGGTCTGTTGTGGTTCCTTAATCCAAATGTTTCTGGGATGGCAGAAAGTGGGATTATAGGGAAGGGATGAGCAGGATTGTGCTGTTGTCTGCAGTGGTTGAGAAAGGAGCATCTAGGGATGAAATACCTTGTTGGAAGCTGTTTGAACCTGAATCAACAGGGGAAATAAACTGCTTCTCAAGAACACAAAAGATTAATTTTTTAATGGTTTCTATATGTGGATGATCATTACTGTTATTGTAAGTAAGCTTTGTGTTCATATGTGTGTGTTTATAAAAAATTGGGCATTTAAAGAGAAAAAAGAATTACATCCTCAAAAAGGATAAAGAAACTTAAGTGCAGAAAAGAAAGAACATGTTTAGGTACATGCAACAGCAACGAGTTTGAAAAATTTAATGTCAACATTTTCTTAAGAGCCATACCAATTCTTTAGTACAAAAAAATACTATTTAAGCAAAAACTTATTCAAATTGCTAAATGAATAATTTCTGTATAAGAAAGAGAAACATTTTACAGTTTATTGAGATGATTACATTGCATTAAATTCCTCCATCCACTAAAGAGGGAAAAAAAAAATCAATTCTCTAAGCTGTATGAGTTGCCCAGATAGAAATTGAACTCCTCTCCAGACATACCTGTTCTTCTTCACTAACTACTCTCTAGGACAAGTCAACTTCAACTTGTTGCTGACCTAATGCCAAGGAGAGATGAATAAAAAACAAACTACAATACTTCGTTTGATTCCTTCATTAAAACCAGTAGAAGTAGAGGAATAATAGTATTACAAAAACACACTCTCCAGAGTAAATCTGTGTTCTTTCAAGTCTTCAGAGAAAAGCATTTAAGTTTCAAAAACATCTACAAATGTTGGTTTTGTCATGGTTTCAGAACTTTGACTTCAAAATGGGACCCATTTTCAGCCAAATAACTTAGAAATAGTGTATTTGATTTTTTTCCTCTCAAAAATAGTAGTTCATACTCATTCAGAAATGAAATTTTTGTCATAAAGTGATCACAAGAACATTTTTGGTTTTTTTTTTCTAATGGGTTCAAGTTAAAGTTTGAAACAATATAACATTCTATTTTTTCTCCTTTTTTTTTCATATAGTTTTGTCATAAATTCATCATCCTTCAAAGAGGAACTGTGAATTCTAACACCTCTTATTTATGAGGTTAAAAATAGATCAATATGGTGCTTAACTGAGCATGAGCCATGTGGTAGCCTGGTGCCAAGTGCAAGGATGGTCTTGTTTTATCATCAGGCTCCCCAAAGAAAAAAGCTAGTGGGATTCTGGTTTGAGACCCAGTCAAATCCATCATTTCATTATGAATGTGTCGTATATATTTGAGTAACCTTGGCCAAGGGCATCAATGCCTGAAGAAGTTACCTACAGCTAAGTACTGGTGCTGCAATTTTGTATTGTAAGTGTTGCTGGAACATGCACAGGGGGGCAACTGTAGAGAAGTAGCTGAGCTTTTTTGACCTAGATTGCATTTTTTCACCTACAAAATAAAGATAACCATGATTTTCTATGACATATTTTGAGTGTACTCCTATAGAGTGAATAAGTAGGTATCATTATTATTGCTATTAATAATAATACATTTGCTGATCCACTGAGCAAAATCTTTGTGTGGAGCTCCAAGAAAAGTAAATCTCTTACTCCCTCTATTAGCCAACTCTTTCCTTCACTTCTTCCCTTCATTAAAGTGAAAGCAGTATAAAAGGTCTGATCAGGATTGTAGCTGCAAAGTCAATAGGAGCCAGTCATTTAACTTCTTTAGGCACCTTTGAAAATCCCAGCCTGACATCACTACAAATTAGCTGCTCCAGAGCAGGGTTTTTCTTGGCAAGTAATATGTGAGTTACAAAGCATTTCTGCTTAACAAATGTTTCCTTTTCGTTAAAGAACTCTCAGAGACTTTTTTGAGCTGGATTCTCAACATGGATTTTTCATATGGAACAATAGTTAGCACCCTGACAGTTAACACAGTAATGAACGATTAGGCAGTAATTTATCTGCTACATTGTATAGTTCCAAAGAGATGAGACAACTTTTCTTAAGATTTCTGGCAGGGGTTTTGGGGGGTCTTTGTCAGTTCATTTTTATTCATATCTGGCTATAGTTACACTGGACCATTGTGTTAAGCAGATTGAACAAAATTTCAATCACTTCTCTTGTTTTTAAAGGAATTCACCAATTCTGAGTTTTTTTCTCCACCCTATTTATCAGAACCCCACTACCAGGGTATGGATTAGCTCCATAAAAATTTTAGAGGTTGTCACTTAATAACATGAAGCATTAGGTGTTTAGGTAATGTATCTAGTGCACGGGAAAAGTCAGGCACTGAGAAAACAGTGCGTAAAGTTGAGAAGCTATAGTAGAAAATGCGCAGGTGAAATGAGATATAGATTTCAGAGCTGTGGGAAACATATTTTGATCTGGTTTGAGAGAAATCTCTATTATAACTGCAGCTAATTCTTGAGCTTTCTGTTAAAAAAGAATCTAATTATAGACATTAGAGGATGATCAAATCTGAGAAGGACACCTATCCTTTTACACTTAAAAGCAGTTCAGGAGTACGTTTCATCGGACCTGTCTTTTTTGCTTAGCATGAGATGAAAAAGTCTCTTGACGGCCTTTACAGGATGACTAAGCTATTTTTAAGTTCACAAATCTGGGCACATGAATGACTATGAATGACCCCTCAGCTGACCAAGACTGTGCTAGTTCCCTAAATCTCATCACAGTAGTTCCACCAGGTTACCTAGAGAAGCCTAAGAAAGCTTCCTAATACGCATGGTACCAGTTGCCCCACTGCTGTATCTCTCATAAACTGCAGAGAAAAGCTACATGATTCTTCCATTAAAAAAAAAAAAAAAAAAGGAGACTGAACCTTCCCCACATTATGAATTCCACTGGAGCTCAATGGATCTCACTAACCAAGCCACTAAACCGTTGGTTGGTTATGCACGTCTTGGTACCACAGTGTACATGTCTAAACAAAGTGTTCTGAAGACTGAAATTTTGGGCTTGGGGTATCTCAAACATCAATTTTATTGCTCTGCAATACTTACTCAATGGCTCAAACAACTCTTTAGTCTTACATTCTACTGGTGTCAACAACCCCACATCACTTACATACGATTGCAAATCTAATCCCCCCTGATTTGCCTTCAAGGTCTAGTTTATAGCAATTACCACTGGCAATAAAAAACAATAAAAATTTAGGTTATTATTAATGATTCAATATATTAACATTATTTAAAGATCTACTTCTATTAAAGAAGCATTAACCCTTCTATGTTCACGGTCCCAAAAGTCATATTTTTAAGCAAAATTAAATAGATCTTCGGCAAGCTCTTTAATGATGGATATGGCCCTAAGTCATTCACTCAGCTGTTTTATTACTTGTCTCTAAGTCTGATGAGTTCAAAGCAGATGTGCATCACTGAATTCTCAATAAAAGGCCACTGCTTGTCCTGCTGAATAATAAAAACTGCTAATGACACCAATTAAGAGCTGTAAGTGTCATTTACACTTGTTTGTTATTTTTCAACTCAATAAGAGTAAAGAAGGCAGAGGAGCCTGAGATCACTTGAATTGAAGTGAAGCAGTCTGAGGAGATACTTTAATTGTTATATAAGGTACAGTAATAATTTAAAATATATATATCTAATGGAATGATTGCATTTGTGATTGGGTCAGTTGCAGAAGATACATCAGTCTTGTTTTTTTCAAGAACTATGAGCTACCAAAAGTAGATGTCCAAAACCCCAGACTCCATATAAAATAAACCAACACCACACATACACACACATTGGTTGCAAAGGATTAAAAGTAAATCTCTCTTAATACTGATTTCCTGTTCTACTGCATCTCATGGGTGCCAGGCCTGATAAACACATTCAATCAAACAGCTGAGATCTTGAATAAGAAAGAAACTTAGTGCCAACAGGACTGATGACGGCACTGAAACTACATTTATTTAGTGTTATGTTGCAGAAGGTTGATAACAGGTGTTCTGAATGTGAACAAGTCATTTAGAATCAGATGTGTTTAAGAACGGATTTTTTTCCAGGTCTCAGGTTTGGAAAAGACTTATCCTTAGGTGCTGGGTCTCCATATCTGTTTTGTCATCAAAAATTTACTCTGTGGTATGCCTAACCCCACTCCTTTGAAACTGCCTTGCAAAGAAAAGGAAGCAAATGAGTAAAACTGAAAAATCTGAATCTACATGGTCCTACATCTTCATATGTAAGAGTGGACTAACCATAATTTGTAATTTGCCAGCTTGTTATTTGCCTCATCAGCTATTTGCTGCAAATATACTCAGAATTACTGCTCAGGTGACTCAAAAGTTACCTGCATTCCCATGATAATTAGATTTCTCTTTCTGGTCCTGAACAAGGTCCTCACAGCATACCTCTCTCTTCTCTGCTCAACAAGCTACAAAGCGCTGCCGTCTAGTCATGACCCTCACACAAGGAACTTCTTTATCTCTCTTAAATAGGGAGCCCAGTGATGTGGGTTCTGTCCTCGGAAAAAGTGTCAGACAAGAACTGCATTTGTGTCTTTACATCAGAATAAGTCAGTGAAGGATTTTGACATACTGTATGAGAAACAATGACTGAAAGAAATTTCTAAAAACAACAGACCGTAATCTCTTACCATCCAATTGACTGCCCTCACCACTGACTCATACAAATAATCTTTCTTTTTTGCTTCTTGCCTCCTTATTTTGGGTATCAAGTCTTGAGCATGAATCTGATTTGAGAAATACATTGTGGAGGCAAAGAAGAGTATTCAGACCTTTACCAAAGAAATCTAAATCAATAGGTTGCTAAGTAATTTGGGTGAATTTTGTCTTCTTTTTCTCTTGTTTTCAGGAAAGCACTGTGCTTTGTAACTAACATGTGCTTTCCAGTCTTTCTTCCCATCTCACTTAAGCACAGCTATCCGTAGACCTACCTGAACTAAACCTTTACCTTTTAGGGGCTTTATCACATGTGCGGGATCCTGATTGCTGAATTTGGGTTGAAGCGGCTTCTAAGCAACCAAGAAACTTGAAGGAACGTAAGTAATATTTTTTTTTTTTAAAAGATCTTTTACAACTTGAATATATTTCAAAAATCTCTAAAGTAGAAAAAGGAAAAGGAAAATGAGAAAGGGAAAAGGAAAAAGAAAAATGAAACAGAAAGGGAAAAGGAAAAACAAAAGAAAAGGAAAAGGAAAAAAGGAAAAGGAAAATAAAGGTACTACTACTAGTAGTAATTTTCAAGGGTGGGTGCTGGTCCAGATTAAATTGATGTTGCCCTGGATATAACATTTACAACAGGATTATGTTCCTAAGTGAATGACAGCCCAAACCAGAACAGCATCCCAGTAAAATTTCTTCAAGTGAGAAGGGGAGGGGAAATAAAAAATAAAGCTAGATAAACAACCAGATAAACAAAACAATTCCATGTTTGCAGACTTCCATGCCCTCTGTATCTGTCTTGTTGTACTCCCACCAACTAGCTGTTATTGAGTGCTTTTCAATTGGCATTTATGACTGCCTCTAATGGCTTGCTTGTACATGAGGCTTGCATATCTTAACTAAATATTCAGTGATTTTTCCTTATTCTAATGTTCTTAATTAGATTTATGAACTCTTTACTATGTTTTATGTTGATGAGGGACTGAGAATAAAATCCCGAAATGCTCACTCTAATAAAATATCACAGCTAACCAACTTGTGCATTGCATGTGTTATTTCAGTGAATAATGAGCTTTAAATAATGTTCTGAATATGTTACCAGGGATGCAGTAAAGAAATATAGACTGGTGATCTATTACAATACATTAATAAATACACTGGTGCATATAGTTCACTGTCCATAAGGGGTAATGGATCATGTTGTGAGAACAAGTTAAGGGATAAGGGGATTGAGACTTTTTTTTTAAAGTCTTGTGTATGGATACCCATTTTATATAAAAGAAATTGATATTTGTTATTTTTAGTCTCTTTTGCTTTTTTTTTTTTTTCTTAGTTTTTTGAATCTGAAGTAAATTAATGAGTAAAGTTAAAAGTCAGATATAGTATAATACAACATTTTCTTAAATTTCATATCTGGAACTATGATATTGAAAATGTTTAAACAACATAAACCATGGTGTCGTAATTAATCAAATTGACAAAAATCATGCCAAAATCTGATACCTAGCAATAGTTATAGGAAAATTTCCTATACCTATATATTTGTTGAGGATATGAAGAACTAGATTAATTTTTCTTAGCAGTATCACATCACTCCAGTGTGAATTCTCTGGGTACTAAGCCTGGTAATGCACTGTGTAGATAATCATGCCTTCAATTCAGAGAAAAATGTACATTTTTCAGAACTATATTCAGAAGTAATATATATTAATACAGTCCTATTGACTTCAGCAGCTCATATGAATAAACAAAAGCATATTCTATGGCCATTTCGACTTCTAAAAATCCTTGACACTGTAGGAGAGACCAGGAGACTTACTCTGTTTTGTGGTGGTTTTGTGTGAGCAGACAGTCATATAATTCCTTATTCTACCAAACAGAATCATTTTGTGAATACCTTCTATCATTCCTTCTTTCCTCTTTTATAGGACTCTTGCTGGCTTTGCCAACAGACTTGAAGCACTCCAGTCTTTCCACTGACTCCACTGTGTGTAATATAAGAACCTATAATGATGTGCTCTTTCTGTCAGAGACCGTTTTTCACTGTTTTCTGAATAGCCAAGTGGATTTTGAATGTTGATTAAGGCCCGCCAGTGTTCTGGAACCTGCTGCTATGACTAAAATGATCTTATGAAATAAAAGTGACATTCCAAGGGTAGCTGGTAAAAAAACTTCCAAGATATTCCCTCCAGAATGCCACGAGAGTTCATATACACTTTTTGACTCACACTGATTCATGTACAGAGCAACAGGCGTCTTTCCAATGTTGTGACTAACTTACAGAAATATGATTTTCCACTCACATATATTTCAAAAAATGCCCCTTTAAAATCTCAGAAATCTACATTCAGGTGTATGTGAATGCCTGCGAATCTAAAGCACAAACCAAGACCAATATAAATCAAGTGCGTGAATCTCAGCTCAAGGGCCCAGGTATATGATATCCAAGGCCTGCCTTCAGGTACAAGTATGATGTTAGTTCACTTTTATGCAAATTATGACTGAAAGTGTGAGACAGTAAGTGAGCAAAGGCCACAAAAGATAAGACAGGTTAACAGAGTCAGAGAGTGTTAAAACAGGAAAAGTAACGTAAGGATTCAAGAGTAAATACACTAAAATAGAAAGCTAAAAATCTCTAAGCAAAACTGCAAAAAAATTAAGACTTGGCAACCTAGCATTGCTGAAGCACTCGTAAAAACAATGGAAACCACTCTTTCCCCGAAGGACTGAGAAAATAATAAACAACTACATTTAGAATTATAGAAAAGAATAATGGGAAAATCCAGGCTGTATCTCTAGAGAGCAATTCCATCTTCTCTTAAAGGAAAGGCCTTTGATCAAAGGTGCTGTCAAACTGAATTTCCAATGAGGTCGATTCCACCACTTCTCTGTGAAACTTATTCCAGCATTTTAAAGTTCTCATAGCAAAAAGGTTTTCCACCTCCCTCCATAAATCAGGTTCTGCAATCTTTTAAGCCCCTTGCTTGGTGGTCATACTCTAGACTCTACTTTTTCAAAGAAAAAATACACCATGGAGCAAATTAAAACTGAACACAGTGTTCCAAGTGTATCCAAACAAGTTCTGGCCAGAGTGGAATAATCACATTCCTTCATCTGCTGGCAGTGTTGCTGCTCATGGATCTCAGGAAACAGCTTGTCTTTGTAGTTACAAGAGCATTCTGCTGATTATGATAAAGGCCCCTCCAGCAAAGATTCACCTAAGCAAGGCAAACCCCAGCCTGCTCTGCTGCTGTTTCTGTCCTAGCCACCAGGATTTTGCACTTATCACATGTCAAAGATTCTGCAGCTTTTGTTGGCCCAGACTTTTTTGTACTCTACTTGCAAAGTACCTTTCCTCAAAGTAGTAGTTCTCCAAATGCCTGTGGCCTGTGTGAGTGAAGGTATTTACAATACAAGATATCATGGTTAAAAATGACATTTAGTAAAGTTTATTTGTCACATATATGTCACACATAAAAGTTTTTGAGACACTTTTAAAGGATTCTTAGCAAACTCTGAAGTTTCCACAGATACAGGTAGTAAGATAACATCTTGTGCTTTGTGAAGACCATGTGTGTGAGACAGGTTTAAGTTTTAACTCTGTCCAATTCCATTCAGGACCACAAACTGGGAGCTCCTGAGCCAGTCACTGCCTCTTTACCTCTTTGCTACACACAGCTGTTTTTAGCTTAAAACAATGGCATCATCCTCTGATCTTTTTTCCTCTGCAAACCTCACCTAGCATTCCCCAGTTCAAACTGATCCAACTTGTATGCTGTAGCTGGGAGGTGGGAGGATGACAAAGATGATAGATCTGTCAGCCTGAAGAGGACTCTCCTTACCTTTCCATAACCCCCAGGTAAGAGCTGTGAGAAGTGCAGGGAGAGCTACTTTTCTTCCTGAAGTTTATCCTGGATTACATAAAAAACTACATCTTCCCTCTGTGGGTGTGCTGGCATGAAAATACAGCCCAAAAAGCAGACCCCAGAATCATGCAAGTGGGAACAATCTCCTTTCAAAAGAAATCATTTGCAACTAGAAAATGTATTTTAGTCAAATGTGTTGTGATTTTGACAATTTTTCTTTTGTTTTTCCCAAATGTCATTACAAACTGAAAAAGCACCACATGTTGAGAGCCACAATAAAATATTTCATTTGAAAGTGTTAACTTGACTTCAAATTGCATGTAAAATGGACAGTTATTTCAAAATAAACTGCAATTTGGCACATCACAGTTGGATACACTGAAATGTTGAAATGGTTTTATTTGCTGGATTTGCTTCTTATGCAAATATAGAAATTTCTTTCTGGGGGTACCACTCTAAATTGGTTTCTAAAACCAAACCCAAAAGAACTCCAAATCATTTTTTCCCCTAAGTTTTCATTGATTGCAGCTCTGTCCCACTTTGGAATGAAAATAAATGTCAAAGATTGGAACATCAAAACACTGAGATGGAGATTCTTTTTCTGATGAGTTCTAATATATTCTTATACCAAAATGCTTCAAAGAAATAGTTTGTCATTTTGAAAACCCAAATGACCTGTAATAACTTTTGCAAAAATGAAGAATTCATCAGATTTTATGTTTATTCTTTTATATCATAATGTTTGGGGGGTTTCTGAGATTTTATAGATGTTGGCTGGAGTGTGACATCAATGGTTTTGCCAAGGAAGACACAATTTGTTCCTTCTGTTTTTATGATTAAGCACAGAGATATAAGCATGACCCTTATAATCTGTGCTTCTTATAGGAGGTCTGTCCTTCCTTCAAAACACCAACTCTGTATGTGTATGTCTTCATTTATACATATATAATATTCAAACATGAGTTTTTAAATCAATATTTATAAATTAATCTTAATAATTTATGGAGGACTCATTAACAAAACCAAAATTTATTGCATCATAAAAGTTAGTCCTAATATATTGCATTAGCTATCCTTACAATCCCAAATGTCTATGTCTACAGTGCATAGCTGTTACTGCATCCTGCACAAATATCCGGAAAATAATGTATTTTCTCTGTTTATTTTTCGTTAGGATAAACAGTGAAACAGTAAAAAGAGGCTAGACACAACAGGGGATGCAAAACAGACAAGCTGCAACAGCCTACATGGGAGAATATTACAGAATTACAGTTGTTGCAATGGCTACCAGCTGTGCATCTGGAATAAACAGGTTTGGAGCCCAGGAGTTTTTCATACAGGGAAAAGTTTACCTCGGATGCTTACTCCTTTACATTTTTATTTCAGTCTTTACTTCCAGTGTTTTCAAGAAGAATATTCCAAAACCTCCAGTTATTTCTGCTGTTGTTCTTGTTGGCTACTCTGTCAAAAGCTACAGACAGGTAGAGGCATATTAAAATCTTTATTAATAATATTTCAGGTCACTGCATTTGATCACTGAGGATTATCTGCCTGCTTGCTTTGTGCTGCTTTGGCGATGATAGGGAGAGAAAATTTTTGGATGCATGAGCTCTGCAATTGCTCTTTTACTGCTATTGATCCTTACACAAACCACACAAACAAGGCATTTCTCTGTGCCAGGTTTCACATGCCTTGACCCCAGAAGATGCAGAATTTTTCTTTTTCTGAGGGGATGTGTTTATGCACATGGACATCCCCACTGTTAAGACATAGTCAGCCTCCAGAGCACCATCTAATTTATGCAGTGAAGGAGACTATGAACACTGAAAACAAGAGTTTTCAGTTAAATTAGTGTGTTCAGGAGTCTATTTTCATACATATGATAGCAGCTGACAGCTCACTTGGATGGCATAATAATGGTAATTCTGTCATTTCATCACTTTTGAGGGCTCAACTTCGCATACCTGCTCATGTCAGGTAATGGAAAAGAGTACAGAAAAAAACAAAGAGGAGAAAAAACAAAAACACCATCAAGCAAACCCAGAAACGTGATTATGTTGTGTGTATGCTGAAAGTCTCATGGCTCCCACAGCCCTTGTGAACTCAAATAAGTCTGGGACAGATTAGGAACTAATTCTCTAAAAGATACACATTTGCCTGTAGCTTTTGACTTGCAACTCAGTACTCATCCAGACTTTCATCTGTTTGGTGTGCACCCCAGTTTCCACCTGAGTTTCATGACCAAGTTATTTTTGCTAGGAAAATATAGTGTTTTGGCAAAAAACCTGAATATCTAGAGCTCTTCCAGGGGGTACACAGGACAGACATTCCAACCCAAGAATTTGGAAGCATCTTGAGTTTCATTGGACACCACTATCTTTGAAAGCTAGCACAACACAAGGTTGAGACAATTTATGTGCTGACTGCTTTGAAAAAGAATGAAAAATCCTAAATTTTAAATTTCTCTCTGGAAAATTTCCCTGCATGTGAGCATATTCCAGTGGAGAAAAACTTTTGTGGATGTTTTTTCCTCAGTTGGACCAGATCTATCCTGCACTTCATATGAACAAGATTATTATATCCTAAGTTGTTATCACTATAACAACATTAAATCTAATATATTTTTTTTAACTAGCAAGCAAAAAAGTCATCAACAATTTCCTTAGTAATATTTTATCCATTTTCCCCAAATTTCCTCTCTCAGTCAAAGATGGTGAGTGTTCCAGGTCTATATCTTTTCTGGAGATAAGTCAAATTATATTGAATTTATCAGAATCAGATGATTTTTGATGATATTCTCAGAAGCAAGATTGCAAAACTAATACCTAACTTCCACCTCAGGCTGACTACAGTAGCTGTGGTCTGCCCTTATTCTACGAGCCATCAGTTCTCTGTCCTCCAGCTGTTGTTGGTTATGGCTTCCAGCTTACTCCTAGAAGAAATATGTGAAAATAAGCATTCTTTAGTTTTTCCCTTTCTCTCTTTAAAGACTCGGACAACTCAGATAATTTCCTGGCATTCCTTAGTAGCCCTTTCTTTAATGAGAAGATCAGCTGGCTGTACACCTTTTTTTCAGTGTATACTGCCAGCTAATGGCAACTTTATTAGGTATCTGCAGTGAGATGATGAGCCACCTGGGAGTATTAACACCTGGATTTACAGTCACAATGGTAGAGCATATTGAAGTCCTTCACTACACTGAATTACTCAATAATAGCTTTTGGAAACATAAATAATCAAGAAGCATCATTTTTGAAGATAAAAGTCAGGAACATGTCTGGCTAATTGACCATGATGGAGTTATAATAGTGAAATACTGCACACTTTTGGAGTAAAGTTCTCTATCGCGCTGCCTCTATCTAAGCATTGAGGGCTGGCAACTCTACAGAAGTTTATGGATAATGACTCTTGCACACTGCTCCTGCCAATAAGATGCACATCAGATTTTACATTGCTCTAATCTATTGCAATAAATTCTGGCTCTAAGAAAAACAGAGATAATGTGAAACAGGAGGACTCCAAACAAGATTATCTCGTGGAGAATGCCATCAAGATTGCTAATTCAGTTTGCATCAAAACCCAGCAAAGGTCAGATCCTGGTAGCAACAGAATGTTTCATCCTGTTTTTCTACATTTAGTTAGGAAAGTGTTGACATCTATTTGTGTATTTCAATCATTTTAAATCCATCTGATTAAGAAAATGCTCTAAGTCACTTACAGATATAACTGCTGAAGAAGAGACTTAAGTGTGAGCTTTACAACTTGGCTGAGATGAGACATATATTTACTCAAGTTACTTCAGAAGATTCAAGGTAGTGGCAAAATGCAAAATATAAGTCTCTGTGAAAATATGACTATATTTTGGTTCTAAATTGTAGTAGCCTGTGCAATGGTTTTCAAATTGAAGTTTCTGTTGTTTGCTTACTGTTGTTTTGACATGGGGGTTTTTTGACTTTGGTTTGGTTTTGTTTGTTTTTTTTGTTGGGTTTTTTCATGTTTTTCTTTTTTTTTTTGGTGGGAGGGTGAATTCTTGTATATTTTTCTTTGATTGTCATTTCCAAAATTTTCTCAGGAAAAAAAGTTGTAAAAAATATCCCTATACCATCTATTCATGCATATAAATGGAAAGCTTACCTCTCTTAAACTGCGTATTTCTAGGAGAGAAAAAATTCCCAAAGTTGTGGTTTGTATCTGCTTTTGGTTTTGTTTTATTTTGTATTCAATTTCTTCTTCATTTGCTATTTTTTTTGGTAAAATTATAAAATGGGAATAATCCTCCCTTTCTTTGCCAACATCCAAACTTTCTATGGATGTTTTTTCTCTAAATGCCAACATTTGTGAGTCAAGAGAATTTTAGAAACCCATGCCAACAAAAGATATTTAAACTTCAGGGAGCGTAACAAGTTTCTCAACAAACGAACACCGGAGAAATTATTTCAGTAACAGTTTTTGAATAGAAACCACAAGATTTTACTTGCTGCCTCATGCAATTAACTGGTGAGGTACAGAATCACTTCTCTGTCTCTCCCCAACCCAATGAGTATTTAATTATTCATACAAAGTGAAACAGCTTCAACAGAACAAACACAAGAAGCCCAGGCTGCTGTACCTCATAGTCTGGTGGTTAGAGCTCAGTGTCGCGGGTTCCTGTTTCTCCTCCTCTGCACCAGGGAGGCAGAAGGCTTTAACTCAGGTGCTCACCATGCAGGTGACAGCCCCTGGTTTCAGGGCTCCCTACGTCTCATGTGTCCCAGAATCACCTTGTCTCCCAGGGCTCCCAGGCGCCTCCTGACCCAGCTGTGGGACTGAGCCCTGCAGATGAGACAGCAGCCCTGTCACTTTACCAAAAAATCTGACTTTGGCGCGGCTCATGTTCCTGGAAGCTCATTTTTTATGCAACAGAGGCTTAATAAATTAAGTATAATTGGATATTGCATCCCCCCACAGCTTTTAAAATGCAACTACTCATGCTGCCGGTCTGTTTTGGAGCCACAGAAAGGATTCTTCCCTGTGAGGGTGGTGAAGAACTGGCACAGGTTGCCCAGAGAAGCTGTGGCTGCCCCATCCCTGGGAGCATTCAAAACCAAGTTTGGTGGGGCTTGGAGCAGCCTAGTCTATTGGAATGTGTCCCTGCCCATGGCAAGGAGTTTATAACTTCAGGCAGGGCTGAAGAGGACACAGAGACCATTCCTAAAATGTTTACATAGATTCATCCTCACCTTTGCAAGTCCTTGTTGCTGTTTTCTCTACAGCTCCCCTGGTTAGGAACTGCTTCACCTCCCCAGGACGCCAATACTCTTACCAAGTCCTAAACTCAAGTCTGACTGGAAACAGTCATAAAACATACATGCCTTACAGCCCTAACACGTGTGGTATTTGAAAAGGTTATCTTGAATTGCATTCCAGTGCAGTGTTCTAGAATATTTTTCAATGAATGGGTGCTCCTCCACACACATGGAATTTTAAAACAGGTATGTCACCCTGGGAACCCAGCATTTGATTGAGGCAGTGCTGAATGGCATTCGAGGCTGTGGGGATCAGATATACACACAGTAAAAAACCCAAACGTGAGTGGGATGTCACAGGACAGGCCAGAATTGCAGCTGTAACCTTAGAAACTGGGGAAGTAAGCCGTGGACAGATGTGGCTGTACTTCAGGGGAGACAGTTACAAAGGGGCAGTTGGAGTGGTTATGGCAAGCCTTGCCTATTTCTGTGAATAAAATAATTAAATAACAATATAATACCCAATCATTCACTAACCAGGCAGAAGAAGTTACTAACTGCCAAACTAAAAAACGGCCTGGATTTCAGTTAACGACTTAGAGCATTCAAAATTTTAATTAAGGAAATGGACATGAGAACGACAAGCAGTGCAAAAATTCCTGAAAGGAACAGTTAATGAACTACAACACACAGGGCATGAAGCTTTTTAGAGTTGGTGCCATTTTCTCTGCTAACCAGTCAGATAAAAATTTGCTTAGACGAAGGCATCCCAATTTAGACTCGAGGGACTTTGGCGTCTATTGGAATCAAGACAATCTAAAACCAGCTCTGTTCTGCTTTGAAAAGGTAAATGAACCTTCTGTGGAAAGTAGAAGTGTGAAAGGTTCAGAAGAAACCTATTACAAGCTTCAGCACACACTTATGACAAGAATTGTGACTCTGTATTTGCAGAACACAGTCTCCCCAAGGGATGCCAACTAATCTGAGACATTAAAACACTGCATTCACTTTGGTTGTATAACTTCTTTCCTCAGATGGTGGTCTAATCATTCCCTGTAATTCTGTTCCTAAAACAAATAAAGATATTTTTTAGTATTCCTCTTAAATGTTGCTGGTCAGAATATACATATTTAGGTTAAACTGTACCCTACTATGCTATTTTGTTAAAACAGGAGAATTACATGAAAGTGCATTGGTTGCAATAAAGTTTTCTTCAGAATAAATTTTATTTTTCAATTAATCTCTTTTCTTTTTTTTCCTTTGAAAGAGAGTGATGGGTGCCTAAGCTCCTTTTGACATGAAACCAAACTCCATCTGGTTCATTAGGAAAATATATGTTCCAACACTTTTTCCTAAGTGGAAAAAGAACAAGTTTCAAAACCTTGAAAGTTGCCTCAAAATGAAAGTGTCATCCTGTCGACAGCTCCAATTCTTTAAATTGTTTTGCCTGACACTTAGTAGAACTTCCAGTAAATCGAGTTCTTTGATCATATCTGAAGAATTATATGTCAAAATGGTGAAGCTCCTTGTTCACTTTCAGTCTCGCTGTCTTGCTAAATAAACCTCTGTAGCTTAAGTTTTTCATGTTGCTTAGTACAGAGAACTAATACTGCAAAAATCAACATTGCAAATAGTTGAAGTGGAATCACACTTCAGCTTCTACCAGGACTTCATGATATATCCATCCACACACATGAACACACACATTAGCATAAATGCACATAAATGTGCTGGGGTATATTTGCCACCCCTCTCCTGCTGCTGGTGCCAACCAACACCACCCACCTGGTGAGTTGTGTGACAAGTTTCTGCAGCACTGTCTTTGATAAACAGTGCCTGCTGCAGATCAGATCCTGGGCTGTTAGTTAGTTCAGATTCCCCATCTTTCACAGACTCTGGAGAGGGTTCCCAGAAAATGAACTAAAGGCACTGTTTTTAAGAGTTGAAAAGCAGAGCCATTTGCAAAAGCCAAATAGTTAAGAAAAACTAAGCAATTATAAGAAAAATTACAAATTCTTACCTTGGGGTAGGAATTATTCCAATTTAGCAGAATCTATTCAAATTGTTTTCTTTAAGACAGTATTTTCCTCTGACCTGAACTAAAGGCCCAGGAGTAAGAGGAAGACTAAGGTAAAGGACTTGGTGAGATTTCAGACCTCTGGAAGAGGAATATCTGGATGAAGCTGCTCGTAGGTTTTTCATGGCTCTCAAAGATTTCCCATACCAGGCAGGATAGAAGAATATTGCTCTTTTTGAAATATACATAGCATTTAAAGTAAAAAGGGGACAAAATTCAATCTTTTAATGCCAAAAAAATGCAAACTCAGTTTTAAAACCTCTTTTGAATAGAAATAACTACAAGCACTGGCATCTCAGTGGCTGTTTTTGGATTTTCCTGGGTTTTTTAACTCTGTAGTACAAAGTCTGAAATGAGCATTAACATCTGGCTGGTTTTGTCAGGAGGTTTCTTTTTAGGGCTGTGCTTTTCTAACACCTCTTATTCTCTGAATTCCTTACTTAGAGTTTGTCTGATATAAATTTTTACTCACTTTTTCTTTAACATCAATTAACAAGCAGTGCCTTTACTCTAGAACAAAGTAAAAGAGACACTATTGCACAAAATTATTTCTACCAGGGCCTGGTCAAGGCAGGGAGTTTATTTGTCATAGTTCCAATGTTTAATTTTCACGTGCCCCATAAATTGTACACAGAGGCAGGAGCAGAGGTAATTTTTTCTTTTGGCTGCTTCTCCTTCACATGTGGCCTGAGTGAACATGCAAATCCTGCAAACCCTTTTTCCATCCACCTTTCAGATTCATAAGCAGTCATTTGCAGGAGTGGAGTGGCATATGCACTTTAGGTGTTTAGTTTTCATAGCATGCCTGACCTTTCAAAAAATGAATGGAGGTGCATATAGATCCTAGTACAGAGCTCAGAACAGAGCTCACAAATGCCATGGGAACTAAGCCCCTAATTGCAGAGGGGTTTTTTTCCCCCATTTTACTTTCCATGCAGTACAAGGTTAAATGAATGCAAACCCACCAGCTACATACTTAAAAGGTTCTAGTGTTTTCCTCTATTCTCTACAAAATATTCTAAACAACCAACAGAACACTCTGGTTATTTAATCAGTGACAAAAAGTAATAATTTTTACTATTATTATTATTATTATTATTATTATTTGTAAACTCATGACTTCCCATTCAGCAGAAACTTTTCCAATATCTACTTTATCCAAGCCAGTATAAGTTTGACTGGTTTCCCTCCACAAAGTAGCAGGGACTGCAGAATGCAAGATATTCTGTATCTTAATCCCAGAAACATTCAGTCACTATTTATTTTTTTACTTTATGAAGAAAAAAAAACAGAAATTTGTAAAGTTTCTCACCAGTTCCAATATAGACATAAACAGCCCATTCTTGTCTCACTGTTCTTATCTTAAATCTGTGCACTTGCAGAATTTTAAAAGAACAGTGAAGTGTAGCAGCACAGCCAAGGGAGTGATAAAGGAGAAAAAGAGAAAGAGATGTAATAAGACTGGGTTTGAAAATGATGAGGAAAAAGGAAATGCTTAGTCTAGCAGGTTAAAAGAAGGCTCAGTGAGGACAACTCCACCCAATTTGGCGCAAATAATATAGCTGACTGGCTTGCCACCTCATATGTACCAAATTTCACTCTGTGTATCTCTTCGGAGCCGTAATGCTTAGCACTGCAAATCACCCACTGAAAGAACCTTCAAATCTTTGGAACTTATTGATACAATTACCTTTGTGCTGCTGAGCTGAATGCAATGTCCATTGTTTGTCTGTAAACTTTGTCTGCAATTGCAAGAAAAAGGAAAGAAAGGAGAGTATTAATCTGTGCAGCCTGTATTCTGTGGGTACTCTTCCTCTTTGGATCCAGCTAAGCTAAGAAATCCATTTAACCTTTTAGTGTCAAGTTTGATGGACCCAAGGTGACACTGTATTTTTTCATTGTGCAGTACAGTTTATGATTGCAATAAACCTGAAAGAAAAATTGATGTTGACAAAGATTATATATATGTTTTTCTTCTCGTCCTGCTGAGACAGAAAAGTGACAAGTGTCACTTTTAAAAAGCAGTAGCCTCACGTACAGTCTAAGGACAAGGTTAGTCATCAATCATGTCTTTTCATAACTCTTCACTGATGAGTTTGACTTTGGACCTGCAATCTTTGAACCCTCTCTCAGCTTTTATCCCAAAATCATAGATTCATTCATTCATTCATAGATTCATGGATTTTTAAGGCCAAAAAGGACAATTACAATCATCTTGTGTGAACACAGGCCGCAGAGTTCAAGCTTTCATTCTTCCTACCCCTACTTCTTTCACAGATGTTTTCACATTTTTCTTCTCTTGCACTCAGTTGCTTATTAAACTCATTGTGATGCCTAAACCTTGTTCTGAACTGCCTCTGCCTCCACTCATCCTTGTATAGGATACATTCCTGCCATGAATCTCATGGAATGACTCTTTCATAAAGCTTGAAACCAACAATCTACAACAAGTCCTTGTAGAGAAAGTTACATCATCCTTATAAAAAATACATGTCATCTATAGTGTCACCAGTAGACTATCTTGAACTAAATATTCATCAACAGATCTCTTGGAAAATGTGCATTTGATAGTGTTTTTTTCTTGAAAACAACTTTGTCTTAGTAAAAATGCTATAATTAAAGGTAACATTTCAACTCATATCCATATCTGACTCTTCTCCAAGCCTCAGTCTCCTACTTCCCTTTTTTCTCCTTCCATCTCTTAAGTCTGTCTGAGTGTGTCTCTTTCCTGTTCTATCTGTCTCATAAAAGTTTTAATGCAAAGAACTTCTCAGTTCACAGGTAAAATAAATTGTCAAGGTATTTCTAGTAACAGTAATAGCCTTTTATTCCCTCCACCCCTCATACAAAAAATTAATGGGATACACCAATCTGCCATTGTGCCCTTGACATGTAATTTGTTATAAATAATAATACAAATGATTACAGGGAGAGCTACTACTGCTAGGAGTGCATCGGTTTGCCTGCATGGAGATAAATAAGACAGCTCTCTCTGTGGGTGACTCTGTCATCACGTTTTGTACTGGTGCTACCCAGCAGGCTTAACAATGTGCGTCCTGTCATGGCTGGTCTCAAAGTTTCTTCAGAGAGAATCTGGGGGGCTAAAGACCTTTTTTTAGAGAAAAAAATAACTAAAAGGAGTCAAAAATAAGTGGCTCTCCTATGGGCCTATGTGTCAAATGTATTTAATTGCCCACAAGTCGCATATCTTCCCTTCTTCACATTATTGCAAAACCTGCTGCATTTCTTTGGTACGGCAGTTACTCAGGTTTTATCTTCTACAGAGACAAGCTGTAATTTCTTTTATAAGGAAAGGGGAAAAAAAAAGACTCATAACAGTGAAGGCAATTACAGGAGCAACAGTCAATGCCAGGAATGGGAGGAAGAGTTGCAGTGTTATTCAGGCACTAACCTGGGAATAAGAAGCCCTGGAATGTACAGCAGTTCTGCCCCATACCTGTGTGGGTAATTCACTTAGGCTTGGAAGTAAACTGGAGAGATTTACAGGAAAATCTTTTTGTTCTAATCCATCTCCCAAACTTGAACTGCTTTTGTCTTCTTACTGGTAGTAATATCATTTGTTGATATGTCCAGATTGTTCATACTGTGTTACCACTTAGACTTATTTAAATACATTTAATTAAATGTGTCAGTAAAGATCAAGAATTAATCAGCTACCAGAGTGGTTTTTTAGAATTTCAGGTTCTGTGGGTGGTTTAGTTTATGGTTGAACACAAAATATGTTTTCTATGAAAACATGTAGGAATTTTCCTCACCTCTTTGAAGGGCTGCCATGAGAAATATGTTAGGGAATTTGAAGGCTTCAGCAGAAGTTTTGAAAAACAATAAAGATCATTGGAATATGGAGTACCAGGCAGTTGAAGGTTACATTTTACACTTGTTCATCTGATTTGGGTTATTTTTTTGCTAAACGATTCTTTCTTTCTGTGCTTCACAGCATCCTGGGAAGTATAACTCTGCTTATCCTAGACTCTCTTATGAGTGGATGAGATATGCTGTTTGTAATTAATTGAGGTTTCAAGTGACACAATTTTTCAGCAACTGCATATCATTTGGTGCAATATGGAAACATAATCTGTTAGAGGATTTACATGGCATTGAACAGAATCAGTGTCAGTTACCTGGAAAGGTCAGATTTCAGTATGTAAAGGTAATCAACATGAAACTCTGTATTTCAGATTTAGTGCAAAAAAACTCAGTCAAAAAGTGATTAAAGAAATGTTTCATTCTAAAGAAATATGTTTTGAATATTACGTTCCATGGATTTACTTTCTAATTCTTTTTTTTTTTTTTCCATTCTGACTCAGTACAGAAATATTAAAAGTAAGATATCTTTTATTTCCCCAGAAAATAGAATTTCCTCATCTTACTATTTATCTTTTCATTACTGAAAATCCTCAAAGCATCCATTATGATAGTGCTTATATAAGTGTGGATAATAGTCTGTTTTTACCACCAGCAGTTTACAAATGAAATATGTTGCATTGCCAGGTTATGTTAACTGCCCCAAAAGTTCCAAACCCAAACTTTTTTCCCCAATGGAAAAGATATAATTGCAATCAATGACAGGTACTTTCAAGGACAGTGCGTCCTCCATTGCTCAAGCAGGTCTCCCGTTTCCCACTCACAGTCACAGACCCACATCCAATTATGCAGTGAGAACATAATATTCTAGGTCCAGCAAATAGTTCTGTAAAAGCAGGAATGTATGGATTTCAGTGAGCTTTACAGGAGCAATGTAACCACCTTGCAGTGGAACATTCCCATTAGAAAAATGAGGCAAATATATTATGGGGAGCTAAAGGGTTGGTAAAGTAGGGGTGTCAAATAAGTTACATTTATTAGCAAAGGGAGTTTGAGGAAAAAAAAAAACATATATATGTATTTTTAAATAGAATTGTTGCAAAAATGGTTATGCATTTTGAAATACCAAATGGTTGTCTTAGCATCCCTTCCTAATGTTTCAAAAATAAAAATTCCGCAGTTGGAACCCCAAACTCTTATTAAGTATAAACAGAAAGAGAATGGATTTTCTGAGGAACCACTAGGCATTCCCAGTTTGGGTCAATACAACAAGGAGACCCAGATGCTTGAACCTTCAGAAAGTTGGTGTTTAACTTAGTTAGGTATGCCATTTCGGTGCCTGCCTTTGGAAATGTCAAAAAAAGTCTTGATCTACTTTTATATGCAACTGTTATGTGTTTACTTCCAGTTCAATTTGCAGCATAAATAAGTTCTAAAATAAAGCTAGCATGTACTGACAAGCTTTATGACACTGTTTTAAATATTGCTGTGGAAAACAAGACTTTAACACCAAAAGAAAAAAAAGGCCCCAAACCAACCACCACCAAAATTCTAAATAAACAGACAATAGCAGTCAGTATTAGAAAGCTGTATCTCTGAATTGAATTCAACATATAAAATTATCAGGTTTCTATTCGGTCTCTAGGGATACCCTCTAATCATTTATTCATTTCCACTTCCAGACCTGTTTCCTCTCAATTGACAGGGAATGGCTGTATAAGGTTTGAAAAATCAGTGGCCTTTCCAAATGGACTTAAAAGCTGACAGCTTTGAATTGCAGGCTAGAGGTTTGTGTGAAATTTAGTTCGGATAACTGGATGGTCTGGCTGTACCCTTCCTTATAGGGCTTCTCAGCTATTGAAAAATATTATGAATAACACAACCAGGCTATAAAGGACAAATGTTGTAAAGTAGCCAAGACACCCCTTGTGTTGCCATGTAAAGGTAGGCTGTTGTAGTGGTTTGGTCTAAAATACTCATTACTGTTTATCTTCTGTGAGATAAGAATTAGGAGAAATGCAAAACAGGCACCAAACTTGAAAGAATATAAAGAAGTTTATTAACAGAACTAAAAGAGGGAAAAAAAAAATTATACCACCTTCAGAACTGTCCTCCTCCCCCCACCTTCCTCCCTTCTCCCACTGCCAATGTAAAAAGACAACCCTTGAGATGTTCAGTCTGTTTACCACTTCCATAATAACCTTGTTCAGTCCATTTAGAAAGAGAAGTCTCTTCTTGCTCGTGCTATGAAAACATTATCACAACGAGACAGCCGCCCACTTCCAAATATTGTTCAGTCCATTTAGGAAGAGGAGTCTCTCTGCCTGCGTGTGAGTCCCTTCCCCCGACTTGCAGCTTTTCCTGCAACTGCTTTCGAGGGTCCACTCTTGAAGTTTTTTGGGGTACAATTTTAAGGTTGAGCCGTTCAGAAACAAAAACCAGAGGCCTTTCTCCTTCCCTGGGAGCAAAGTGTCTTCCTCATCTTCATCGTTAGGACTATCTCTGGGAGCACCTCTAGGAACTGAGGTTTCTCCTTTCCCTTTGGAGCAAAAGTCCTCATCTGGTTCATCTCTAGGGACTGAGGTTTTCTCCTTTCCCATTTGGAGCAAAAGTCCTCATCTGGTTCATCTCTCCCTGTCCAAACTTCTCATGAAATTACAGCTGCGTCAGCATCTGCCTATCTCAGCGCAGGTGCTTTTGCTTACGAGTTGAACACTCCACCCCCCATATCTTCATGAAATTACAACGGGATACTCTGATATATCATAGCTTCACAACAGAATTTCAGCTTTAAGCATCTCCTCTCTCTCTTCCCTCAGGTTTTCAGCTCTTCACAGCAATAAAAGGGTTAATCTCACCTCGGCCTTGCAGCTTTACAGCTGGAATGTTGAATGTTTCTTATCGCAGTGGAGAGGGGGGAGAGCCGAGCCGCTCCGGCTGCCCATGGCAAGGCAGTGGGGGGGGTTCCACGGCTGGAACAGGTCCATGGCTCCAGGATGGCCGTGGCCCGGCCCGGCCTGGCCCAAGCAGGGCCTGGCCGGGCCCGCTGGCCCCCACTCGGGGCCCGCAGCCACCTGTGCCAGCGCCGGAAACGAGAGAGAGCTTGGAGGGGGAGTTTGCCTATTCTTAAATGTGGATCACAGAGGTGATCACAACTTTAAGTGGCTTAGAGAATTGTCCATATTCAAACTGGCCAGCTGATAGGTTCTATCAGTTCCCAGAGGAAACTGTAAGCACCCCTTAGCAAGGACGTCCCTTCCGGGACTATGCTTGCCAACCTATGACAGCTGTTCAAGTTGCCATCCAGAATGTTACAGGAGAGAGTGTTGTGGCTGAGAGAACAGCATTTTCAGTGCCCTTTCTCTAAGGAGAATCTGCTACAAACATTGAGGTGGAACAGAAAAAAACCCCACATTTGTTTCATAACCTGACATTAGATATAGTGTAAATTTAACTACATGATTAATCTGCTTTATTTCCTATTTCCTTCTTTTTTTATCCTGTGAAATAAATTCTTTTAAGTAAACAGTCCTTCTTTTTTTCCCTGTTTTCCCCATATTTTTTCATTTGTGCCATTCTTCAAAGTGAAGTAACCCCCTCCAGTTTAGTTTGGAAATAAATCAATATCTTTCAAAAGTGGGAGGCATGTGCACTCAATGAAAATAGCAAAAAGGCTTCACTGAGGACAAGTCGAATGTTAAAACTTAATAAAAATGGGATGAAAAGATTAGTGTGAGAAACAAGCTGCTGAAGTTTCTAAAACAAAAGAAGTAATAATAAAAAGTTTTTCATATCCATCAAAAGCAAGAAACTTGCCAGAGAGTTTATGGGATTTACAAATGACCAAGATGTAAAAGAATCATACAAGGAAGATAATGTCATAGCAGAAGAGAAAAATGAATTCTTCATATCCATGTTCCTGCGAAGATGGGAATTTGGTTGTTTCTCTGTGTTTGAATGTCAGTCTCAAAATGAAGTGTCAGCAGAGGAGATTTTAGACATATCGATAAAAAGTAACAAATCATCAGGACCAGATGGTATTTACCTAAGAGTCTGAAAGGAATTCAAATATATAATTACTGAGTTAACTATTTTAAATCCTGCTGCTTCAGGAGAAGAAGTAAGGGAATAAGGAAATGGGGAAGAGGGAAGAGGGAAGAGGGGGGGAGGGAGGAGGAGACTGGGAGGAAGGAGGAGGGTGAAGGAAAGCGGGAAGGGGAAGAAGGAAGGGTGAAGAGGGGAATGGAAAAGGGGAGAGAGGAAGAAATTGGGACGAGGGAAGAAGAACAAGGGAAAGAGGAAGGGGAAAGAGGAAAGAAGAGGGAGAAGGAAAGGTGGAAGAGGGAAGGGGAAAGAGGAAAGAAGAGGGAGAAGGAAAGGTGGAAGAGGGAAGGGGAAAGGGAAAGGGGAGGCGAAGGTGCAGGAAGGTGTGGGAAGGTGTGGGAAGGTGTGGGAAGGTGTGGGAAGGTGTGGGAAGGTGTGGGAAGGTGTGGGAAGGGAAGGGAAGGGAAGGGAAGGGAAGGGAAGGGAAGGGAAGGGAAGGGAAGGGAAGGGAAGGGAAGGGAAGGGAAGGTGTGGGAAGGTGTGGGAAGGTGTGGGAAGGTGTGGGAAGGTGTGGGAAGGTGTGGGAAGGGAAGGTGTGGGAAGGGAAGGTGTGGGAAGGGAAGGTGTGGGAAGGGAAGGTGTGGGAAGGGAAGGGAAGGTGTGGGAAGGTGTGGGAAGGTGTGGGAAGGGAAGGGAAGGGAAGGGAAGGTGTGGGAAGGGAAGGGAAGGGAAGGGAAGGGAAGGGAAGGGAAGGGAAGGGAAGGGAAGGGAAGGGAAGGGAAGGGAAGGGAAGGGAAGGGAAGGGAAGGGAAGGGAAGGGAAGGGAAGGGAAGGTGTGGGAAGGGAAGGTGTGGGAAGGGAAGGTGTGGGAAGGTGTGGGAAGGTGTGGGAAGGTGTGGGAAGGTGTGGGAAGGTGTGGGAAGGTGTGGGAAGGGAAGGGAAGGGAAGGGAAGGGAAGGGAAGGGAAGGGAAGGGAAGGGAAGGGAAGGGAAGGGAAGGGAAGGGAAGGGAAGGGAAGGGAAGGGAAGGGAAGGTGTGGGAAGGGAAGGGAAGGTGTGGGAAGGGAAGGGAAGGTGTGGGAAGGGAAGGTGTGGGAAGGGAAGGGAAGGGAAGGTGTGGGAAGGGAAGGTGTGGGAAGGTGTGGGAAGGTGTGGGAAGGTGTGGGAAGGTGTGGGAAGGTGTGGGAAGGGAAGGGAAGGGAAGGTGTGGGAAGGTGTGGGAAGGGAAGGGAAGGGAAGGGAAGGGAAGGGAAGGGAAGGGAAGGGAAGGGAAGGGAAGGGAAGGGAAGGGAAGGGAAGGGAAGGGAAGGGAAGGGAAGGGAAGGGAAGGGAAGGGAAGGGAAGGGAAGGGAAGGGAAGGGAAGGGAAGGGAAGGGAAGGGAAGGGAAGGGAAGGGAAGGGAAGGGAAGGGAAGGTGTGGGAAGGGAAGGTGTGGGAAGGGAAGGGAAGGGAAGGGAAGGGAAGGGAAGGTGTGGGAAGGGAAGGTGTAGGAAGGGAAGGGAAGGGAAGGGAAGGGAAGGGAAGGTGTGGGAAGGGAAGGGAAGGTGTGGGAAGGGAAGGGAAGGGAAGGGAAGGGAAGGGAAGGGAAGGGAAGGGAAGGGAAGGGAAGGGAAGGGAAGGGAAGGGAAGGGAAGGGAAGGGAAGGGAAGGGAAGGGAAGGGAAGGGAAGGGAAGGGAAGGGAAGGGAAGGGAAGGGAAGGGAAGGGAAGGGAAGGGAAGGGAAGGGAAGGTGTGGGAAGGTGTGGGAAGGGAAGGGAAGGGAAGGTGTGGGAAGGGAAGGGAAGGGAAGGGAAGGGAAGGGAAGGGAAGGGAAGGGAAGGGAAGGGAAGGGAAGGGAAGGGAAGGGAAGGGAAGGGAAGGGAAGGGAAGGTGTGGGAAGGGAAGGTGTGGGAAGGGAAGGGAAGGGAAGGGAAGGGAAGGGAAGGTGTGGGAAGGGAAGGGAAGGTGTGGGAAGGGAAGGGAAGGGAAGGGAAGGGAAGGGAAGGGAAGGGAAGGGAAGGGAAGGGAAGGGAAGGGAAGGGAAGGGAAGGGAAGGGAAGGGAAGGGAAGGGAAGGGAAGGGAAGGGAAGGGAAGGGAAGGGAAGGGAAGGTGTGGGAAGGGAAGGGAAGGGAAGGGAAGGGAAGGGAAGGGAAGGGAAGGGAAGGGAAGGGAAGGGACGGGAAGGGAAGGGAAGGGAAGGGAAGGGAAGGGAAGGGAAGGGAAGGGAAGGGAAGGGAAGGGAAGGGAAGGGAAGGGAAGGGAAGGGAAGGGAAGGGAAGGGAAGGGAAGGGAAGGGAAGGGAAGGGAAGGGAAGGTGTGGGAAGGGAAGGGAAGGGAAGGTGTGGGAAGGGAAGGGAAGGTGTGGGAAGGGAAGGGAAGGTGTGGGAAGGGAAGGGAAGGGAAGGGAAGGGAAGGGAAGGGAAGGGAAGGGAAGGGAAGGGAAGGGAAGGGAAGGGAAGGGAAGGGAAGGGAAGGGAAGGGAAGGGAAGGGAAGGGAAGGGAAGGTAAGGGAAGGGAAGGAAGGGAAGGGAAGGAAGGGAAGGTGTGGGAAGGGAAGGTGTGGGAAGGGAAGGTGTGGGAAGGGAAGGGAAGGGAAGGGAAGGGAAGGGAAGGGAAGGGAAGGGAAGGGAAGGGAAGGTGTGGGAAGGGAAGGGAAGGTGTGGGAAGGGAAGGGAAGGTGTGGGAAGGTGTGGGAAGGGAAGGTGTGGGAAGGGAAGGTGTGGGAAGGGAAGGGAAGGTGTGGGAATGTGTGGGAAGGGAAGGGAAGGGAAGGGAAGGTGTGGGAAGGGAAGGTGTGGGAAGGGAAGGTGTGGGAAGGTGTGGGAAGGGAAGGTGTGGGAAGGGAAGGTGTGGGAAGGTGTGGGAAGGTGTGGGAAGGTGTGGGAAGGTGTGGGAAGGTGTGGGAAGGTGTGGGAAGGTGTGGGAAGGTGTGGGAAGGTGTGGGAAGGTGTGGGAAGGGAAGGGAAGGGAAGGGAAGGGAAGGGAAGGGAAGGGAAGGGAAGGGAAGGGAAGGGAAGGGAAGGGAAGGGAAGGGAAGGGAAGGGAAGGGAAGGGAAGGGAAGGGAAGGGAAGGTGTGGGAAGGTGTGGGAAGGGAAGGGAAGGTGTGGGAAGGGAAGGGAAGGTGTGGGAAGGGAAGGGAAGGGAAGGGAAGGTGTGGGAAGGGAAGGTGTGGGAAGGTGTGGGAAGGTGTGGGAAGGGAAGGTGTGGGAAGGTGTGGGAAGGTGTGGGAAGGTGTGGGAAGGTGTGGGAAGGTGTGGGAAGGGAAGGGAAGGTGTGGGAAGGGAAGGGAAGGTGTGGGAAGGGAAGGTGTGGGAAGGGAAGGGAAGGGAAGGGAAGGGAAGGGAAGGGAAGGGAAGGGAAGGAAGGGAAGGGAAGGGAAGGGAAGGGAAGGTGTGGGAAGGGAAGGGAAGGGAAGGGAAGGGAAGGGAAGGGAAGGGAAGGGAAGGGAAGGGAAGGGAAGGGAAGGGAAGGGAAGGGAAGGTGTGGGAAAGGAAGGTGTGGGAAGGGAAGGGAAGGGAAGGGAAGGAAGGGAAGGGAAGGGAAGGGAAGGGAAGGGAAGGGAAGGAAGGGAAGGGAAGGGAAGGGAAGGGAAGGGAAGGGAAGGGAAGGGAAGGGAAGGGAAGGGAAGGGAAGGGAAGGGAAGGGAAGGGAAGGGAAGGGAAGGTGTGGGAAGGGAAGGGAAGGGAAGGGAAGGGAAGGGAAGGGAAGGGAAGGGAAGGGAAGGGAAGGGAAGGGAAGGGAAGGGAAGGGAAGGGAAGGGAAGGTGTGGGAAGGGAAGGGAAGGTGTGGGAAGGGAAGGTGTGGGAAGGGAAGGGAAGGTGTGGGAAGGGAAGGGAAGGTGTGGGAAGGGAAGGGAAGGTGTGGGAAGGGAAGGGAAGGTGTGGGAAGGGAAGGGAAGGTGTGGGAAGGTGTGGGAAGGTGTGGGAAGGTGTGGGAAGGTGTGGGAAGGTGTGGGAAGGTGTGGGAAGGGAAGGGAAGGGAAGGGAAGGAAGGGAAGGGAAGGGAAGGGAAGGGAAGGGAAGGGAAGGGAAGGGAAGGGAAGGGAAGGGAAGGGAAGGGAAGGGAAGGGAAGGGAAGGGAAGGGAAGGGAAGGGAAGGTGTGGGAAGGTGTGGGAAGGGAAGGTGTGGGAAGGGAAGGTGTGGGAAGGTGTGGGAAGGTGTGGGAAGGTGTGGGAAGGTGTGCGAAGGGAAGGGAAGGGAAGGGAAGGGAAGGGAAGGGAAGGGAAGGGAAGGGAAGGTGTGGGAAGGGAAGGTGTGGGAAGGGAAGGTGTGGGAAGGTGTGGGAAGGTGTGGAAGGTGTGGGAAGGTGTGGGAAGGTGTGGGAAGGTGTGGGAAGGGAAGGGAAGGGAAGGGAAGGGAAGGGAAGGGAAGGGAAGGGAAGGGAAGGGAAGGGAAGGGAAGGGAAGGGAAGGGAAGGGAAGGGAAGGGAAGGGAAGGGAAGGGAAGGGAAGGGAAGGTGTGGGAAGGGAAGGTGTGGGAAGGGAAGGGAAGGGAAGGGAAGGGAAGGGAAGGGAAGGGAAGGGAAGGGAAGGGAAGGGAAGGGAAGGGAAGGGAAGGGAAGGGAAGGGAAGGGAAGGGAAGGGAAGGGA
Source organism: Corvus moneduloides (assembly GCF_009650955.1). Classification (NCBI taxonomy): domain Eukaryota; kingdom Metazoa; phylum Chordata; class Aves; order Passeriformes; family Corvidae; genus Corvus; species Corvus moneduloides. The sequence goes on from NC_045511.1 coordinate 18,994,902, forward strand.
AGGGAAGGGAAGGGAAGGGAAGGGAAGGGAAGGGAAGGGAAGGGAAGGGAAGGGAAGGGAAGGGAAGGGAAGGGAAGGGAAGGGAAGGGAAGGGAAGGGAAGGGAAGGGAAGGGAAGGTGTGGGAAGGTGTGGGAAGGTGTGGGAAGGTGTGGGAAGGTGTGGGAAGGGAAGGGAAGGGAAGGGAAGGGAAGGGAAGGGAAGGGAAGGTGTGGGAAGGGAAGGGAAGGGAAG